>NC_044994.1:51232230-51455991 GCF_008728515.1 Papio anubis
TTTTCGTTACATCGACAGTCCAGATGAAGGAGTATGCTGTGTGCTGAGGGAAATAATAGTGAATACAGATCATGATCTGTCCTTTTAAGAAAGTTTTAGTCCCAGGCCGGGCACAGTGGCTCACGCCTGTAATCCCAACACTTTGAGAGGCCAAGGCAGGCAGATCACCTGAGGTCTGGAATTTGAGACCAGCCTGACCAACATGGAGAAACCCTGTCTCTATTAAAAATATAAAATTAGCCAGGCGTGGTGGTGTATGCCTGTAATCCCAGCTACTCAGGAGGCTGAGGCTGGAGAATCACTTGAACCCGGGAGGTTGTAGTGAGCTGAAATCGCACCATTGCACTCCAGCCTGGGCAACAAGAGTGAAACTCCATCTCAAAAAAAGAAAATTATTGTCCTTTAATACAATGAGAAAAAACACTATCTATGGAGTCAAAACATACATCAACTCTGTGATTTTAAGCAAATCACTTAATCTTTGTAATTTAATTTTCTCATCTATAAAATAAGGATAGAAATCATTTAAAGTTATTATATAGATTAAAATTAAATTGTGTGTATGAAAGTCCTTTGAAAACCAAGAAAATATACAGGTTGAGTATCTCTAATCTGAAAACCCCAAATCCAAAACACTCCTGGTCCCAAACATTTCAGATAAGAGCTACTCAGAGAGTGCAAATGTAAAAAATTAGTGTCATTATGATTTCTCATCAGAAAAACTAAGTAGACATAGGAATATACAATATCAGGAAAAGCCTGTATGTGATTGTCAGAAAGTGCTGCTACAGCATTTCAAGGTAGGGAGAATTTGAAGTGTGTTAGAAAGCCATAAACCAGTTACCAGGTAGTGGTTACCAGGTAGTAACTTGCTAAGGATCCTGAACTTTGGAAATAACCCTTGAGGAGAGTAGATAGAAAGGAGATAGAGTAACTTGAGCAAAGTTGTGGAGGTTAAAAATAAGTTTGTCTTGCTCTTGAAGCAGTAGAGAGACTGATGGAAAATAGAGTTATGTTTTGAATACTTGATAGAGGAGTATAAGTTGTACTCTATTTTATAAGTGTATAATTCAGTGATTTCAGTATCTTCACAAAGGTGGGGCATCAGTCACCACTACCTAACTTCAGAACATTTCCATCATCCCAAAAAGAAACCCTGTATCCATCAACAGTCACTCCCATTCCTCCTTACCCCAGCCCCTGGCAACCACAAATCTATTTTCTGTATCTCTGGATTTGCCTCTTCTGGACATTTCATATAAATGGAATCACCCAATATGTGGCCTTTTATGTCTGCCTTCTTTCACTTCGCATAATGTTTTCAAAGTTTGTTCATATTGCAGCATGTACTAGAACTTCATTATTTTAGGAGTAGATAATATTCCATTATATGCTGTATTTTGTTTATCATTTATCATCTCATGGACATTTTTGGACGTTATGAATAATACTGCTGTGAGCATTTGTGTACACATTCTTATGTGAACATAGTCTCCATTTCTCTTCGGTATGTACCTGGGAGTGAAATTCCTGGCTCATATGGTAATCTGTATTTAACTTTTTGAGGAACTGCGAAACTCTTTCCAAAGTTCTTACACCATTTTACATTTGTGCCACCAGAAATGAATGAGGGTTCCAATTTCTCTGCATCCTTGCCAACACTTGTTCTTGTCTGTCTTCTTATTGTAGCCATCCTGGTGAGTGTGAAATGACTTGGATTTGCATTTCACTAGTGGCTAATGATGTTGAGCATCTTTTCATGTGCATATTTGCCACTCATACATCCTCTTTGGAGAAGCATCAGATCTTTGCCTATTTTTAAATCAAGTCATTAGTCTTTTTTTTTTTTTTTTTTTGAGATAGAGTCTTGCTCTGTTGCCCAGGCTGGAGTACAGTGGCGGGATCTTGGCTCAGTGCATCCTCCGCCTCCTGGGTTCAAGCGATTCTCCTGTCTTAGCCTCCTGAGTAGCTGGGATTACAGGCTCCCACCACCACACGTGGCTGGGTTTTTGTATTTTTAGTAGAAATGGGGTTTCACCATGTTGGCCAGGCTGGTCTTGAACTCATGACCTCAGGTGATCCACCCGCCTTGGCCTCCCAAAGTGCTGGGATTACAGGTGTGAGCCACCGCGCCCGGCCGTCATTAGTCTTTTTACTGATGAGTGGAAGAGTTCTTTATTCTGGATACAAGCTGTCCTTATCAGATAAATGATTTGCAAATATTTTCTCCTGTTGTGTGGGTTGTCTTTTCACTTACCTGATCTTTGTCGTTCATTGAATTAAATCCATTCTTTTGGTCATTATTTTTAAAACCCTATCTGTGCACTCCTTTTTAAAATTCCCTATATGTGCTGTCTTATTTTCATTCACAACAGTAATTTAGTTTTTTGCTAAGCTAGTCTCTTTTCTGTTAGCTTTCATTCCAGGTCCTATCTGTTTATTTCTGTTCTCCTGCCCATAATCTACCTTGCTCTCTCTCTGCCTTTCCAAATTTCTAGCCTTTCCCTCTCTTAAGACCATCCCCTGTTGTTTCACTTCATACTGATATTCCTCTGTGTACTTTATTCATTTCATACATACACGGTGGTTGTCCCACTAACATGACTTATGGCATTTAATTGTATGATGACTTTCATTGTTGCTTGATAACATAAACGTGTGAATCTCCTTACATGAATCTCCCGGTCTCCTGCTTAGAGGTTAGGAACTTTGTCTTCATCCTTCTTTTTCATCTCTCAGTGCCCATGTGATAACTTCCAGAGCACACATGAGCTGGAACCCACACTTGATAAATGGCTGTATCTATTTTCTCATTTTAGCTGAAATGTTGTATTTGAAAGAACCATTTTTCTCATTTTAATAGAAATTCAAAAAAAACAGACGACGTGGATTTTGTCCTATAGGACCACATGCAGCAAATTGTCTTTAATTCTCAAAGCCACAGTCTCTGCTAGGAGTCGGGGCCATAATTACAACGGATTAGCTATTTTGGATTCCCTATCTAAGTGGCTTTTACTGTTTGTTTTAAAATACCGTGTAAAGAAATAATTAAATCCAGAATATTGAGAGAGCAAAATTAGTGGGCTCCAGAAATTGCAAGCAGAGGGGAGGATATCTTCAAAAGTGTTTTGTCCAGTATTTTTATGAAGAAGTTCAGACTGATATTTTTGTTGTTTTTTACAGCCAAAACAAAATTATTTTCAAGAAAACATTGAGTTGTGTTAGTTTTTATAGTATCATTTCTCAGTAAGGAAATATGATTCATCTATTGAGTCCTAAAAATATCGCAAATTTTAGATTATTAATTCAAAAGACTCTAGATGGAAGATTGATATTCATATTTCATAGCAAAAAGAAAAAAATAGTAATCTGTGAAATCAGATTTCCCATCTCTGATTATAAAACTACCTTTATATTTTAATAACCCTTAACTAATGTTTATGGTAATACCTGTGGAGTTTCTTAACTTCATATTGCAGGTGCTGTTCATCTGAATTGTGTGTGTTTGTTTATCTGTTAAATACTTACTAAGCTCCTGCTGTATGCCAGGAATACACAAATAAATAAATGTAAGACTGTCTCTGCCCTAACAGAACTCCTAGCTTCATGGAGGAGACAAATGAGTCAGGAGAGAAATCCTAGCTGCATTCTTTTTTATATATCATAAAATAAAATTGTATTTTAGATTATACTATTGGTTACAAATATATTACTTTTATAAATTAGGATATACTTCAGACAGCATTTTGATACTGTCTTAAAATGCAAATTTTAAGTACAGATTGTTGGTAATAATTTTTTTTTTTATTTATTTTTTGAGACGGAGTTTTGCTTTGTCGCCCAGGCTGGAGTGCAGCGGCATGATCTCGGCTCATAGCAACCTCCACCTCCCAGGTTCAAGTGATTCTTCTGCCTCAGCCTCCCAAGTAGCTGGGATTACAGGTGCCCACCACAACGCCAAGCCAATTTCTGTATTTTTAGGAGAGATGGGGTTTCACCACATTGGCCAGGCTGGTTTCAAACCCCTGACCTCAAGTGATCTCCCTGCCTTGGCCTCCCAAAGTGCTGGGATTATAGGTGTGAGCCATCATGCCTGACCTGTTACCAATAATTTTAAATGCAAATTAACATTGTCTATATTTATAATTGGGTATTTCTTACATATGCTCACATCACCTTGAAGAAAATTAAAGTCATGGTTTTTTTTTTTTTACAAAAAGTTATGCAGTCTGTATGTTCACAGTGCATTTAGAATTGACATCTACCTCTCTTTTATTTTCCTCTTTTCAAAGGGTTATTGTATTATGCAGGACATGGTTATGAAAATTTTGGGAACAGCTTCATGGTCCCTGTTGATGCTCCAAATCCATATAGGTCTGAAAATTGTCTGTGTGTACAAAATATACTGAAATTGATGCAAGAAAAAGAAACTGGACTTAATGTATTCTTATTGGATATGTGTAGGAAAAGGTAAATTTTCTAATCTTTATTAAACAATTGTTGGAGTTAAATATCAACCTTGACAAACTAGAGAAACCTGTGAAATGCTAACAGCCCTTTGCGTGTGTGAATTTTAGTTTATACATCGAAACTGGAAGAACAAAACTAGAGAAAAATAGATTTACTCCATGTATATCTAATTATTTTAACTCTTCATATTTGCTATAGAACACAAACAAAGAACTAAAGGGCATGGGCATTTACTCATACTACAGGGGATTCAACTCTCCAGAATGCCTTTAGATGACTTTAATAATCATTGTAGTTATTCCCTCAGGAATTAACAAAACCAGCACCCATGGAGTTGGGATTTCTGGTCACTAGTCAGTCCTGGTCTTCCAGATACAGAATGAGTAGCCGAAGCAGATGTTTGGAGGTTTGGATCCCATTTATCTGCCATTGCCTTTCTAAGAAATAGAACCGGTGCCTCTAGATTTACTATTTTTTGCTTGCTCAGCATTTACGAATCAAAATCCAATGCCAGAGTTCAAATGCAACTCCGGTTTTAAAGCTAACAAGGAGTTAGTGGGTTATTTTGGGTAGATATGTAGCTACCTAGATGAAAAATTTTGAATCTATAATTTTAAATTATGTATTCTAAAATATTGTCGTATTATCTCATTATTTATACTCTTTTAAGGATGATCTTTAACTTTTCATATTTCTGTCTGCTCTTCTCTGCCTCCGTTGAATAGGAATGACTATGATGATACCATTCCAATCTTGGATGCACTAAAAGTCACCGCCAATATTGTGTTTGGATATGCCACGTAAGAAAATTTTATGTTTACGTTGAAGTTTCCTTTATTCTTTGATATCTTTTTGTTTGCTTTTGCTTTTTAGGAGCAGGGGTCTTAACTCTGTCGCGCAGGCTGGAGTGCAGAGGCACCATCGTAGCTCACTGCTCCTGGGCTCAAGCAATCCTCCTGCCTCAGCCTTCTGAGTCGCTGGGATTGCAGGCATGTGCCACTGTGCCTGGCTCCTGAGGTCTTTTTGATTCTAGATTAGAGGCCTAGAAAATACCTATAGACATGTAGGCATAAATTTACGTCCTTGATGTTCTTGGTAGAAAATTTTAAATGGTCAACTTTAGCATTCCATATCATGGTATCTTATTATTAAGCCCAAATTGGGCATGTAGTTCCTGCTTAAAGATTAACTCTTTAATTATTGATGTCATGTGAGAGGCAGAAGAGAAAATGAGGCTCATCAGTGTACACAGAAGTCCCATGTGGCAAGTGTTTGTTTTTCTAACATTTTCTTTTTAAAAAATTATTTTTATTGGATATTGACAAGTTATAATTGTATGTATTTATGGGATACAAAGATATGCTATGATGTACGTATTCAGTGTGGAATGATTGAATCAAGTTAATTCACATATCACCTCAAATACTTACCATTTTTTTCCTCCTAACTGAAACATTGTACCCTGTGACTAACAGTCCCTGTGCCGTGCCCACCTCCCAGCCTCTGGTAATCACCATTCTGCTGGCTGCTTCTCTGAGTTCATTTTTATTAGCATCCACATATAAGTGAGAACATACAGTATTTGCCTTTCTGTGCCTGGTTTAACTTCTTTTTCTATTTTTAAGGTGTCAAGGAGCAGAAGCTTTTGAAATCCAGCATTCTGGATTGGCAAATGGAATCTTTATGAAATTTTTAAAAGATAGATTATTAGAAGATAAGAAAATCACTGTGTTACTGGATGAAGTTGCAGAAGGTAAAAAATAAAGAGAAACTACTCAGAAAAAAGAGCAGGGGGGACACACCTTTCAGGGTTCCCTCTCTGGTGATTGTTTTATTCTTATTATGTGGGTTTGGAATTAGTATCTACTTTATAAAACAATTTTTATATTAATATAACATTCAGCAACACTTCTGCTATTTAATGTCATCTTTCCTTCCCTTTTGACATAGCTCTCCACCATCTGTGCAGCATTACTTAGACTACAAGGCTAAGCCTAGGCACAGTCATTAAATAAATAAAATTGAATCCTCAGATCTCTGCTTTGCTTCTGTGCCCAGTGCCTTGGTGCTGGCAAATCTCCCTATTTGGGGGTGTGTGGGGGGCGTGGAGGGGTGGTGGGGAGTTGTCCAGTGAGCAGTCTCTCCCAGGATGGGAGTGAGAAAACTTTACAGAAATGTTTAGACACTGCTGGAAAAAGCTGAGTTCATTTTTTTTCCTTAATGAACTTAGGAGTTTTAAAATCCTGATTTAAGGACGTGATCCTAGGGGTTCTAATGCCACATCTTCCATTTCTATCTGTTCTTTCCCTGCCTGCTGGTATAATGTTATGCATATGTCAGATGCTGAATAAGTACCTATTATTTTGGTAGATTGCACTGTGGTTTTTGAAAAAACATTTTATAAGCCATAGCAAAAAGAAGGTAACTTGGTCAGGCATGGTGGCTCAAACCTGTAATCCCAGCACTTAGGAAGCTGAGGCAGGAGGATCACTTAAGGCCAGGAGTTCAAGACCAGCCTGAGCAACATAGCGAGACCCTGTCTTCAAAATAAAAAATACAAATAAAAAGGAAGAAAGTAATTCTTTTACAAACTAGCACCACTAGAAAATGGAGTTTCATGGGTGTTCCAGTGATGGCAGTTTGGGTATAAGGTGTTTGGCCAACTGTCAGCCATATTTATTTTCATGTTTTTATCTGTGTAGCCATGTTAGTTAGATCACTTGACTTAGCCACTTTTCCATTTAACATAACCAGCCAGGGCTTTGGACTTCCTGCCACCCTCCCGCTTCAACCAGAGAAATTCCACTTTTATTTGTTTTCTACATTAGGCTTCTTCTGAAGCTCACATTTGAAGGAAAGTCTCTGCTTTTTTAAAAAAAAAAAAAAGAAAACCTTTGGATTACATCAGTTATATTCCAACTGAGATCCAGTAAGGTGCTCCAGAAACTCTACAGCGTTTTATTTCAATTTCGTTTTTATGTACATTTTAACTGTTTTAAAACTTAATAAAAACACCATGCTCACCCACATATGATATGTACCAAATTGTCATAGCAATGAATAGCATCCCAGTATGTGCTGTGAGGATATTTGAACTTTATAAACGTCTTAGAAAGTTTTGCTTTTCACTGGTCTTTTTCAGTCCTACCATGTCTGCTTACCTAGAAGTGCCCAGGCAGGAAGACCCTGCAGTGTACGTGGAGCACACTCAGCTCAGTGCCATGTACATTGTGCCCTTCATGGGTAACAGCCCACTCATTGTACAAAATAAGTAAAGGTCTAATAGTATCATGATAAATAATACAGTTAAATCTAGCCCTTATTTTGAGTTTTGGGTGCTTTGTGTCTGACCCCTGTCTTAGTAGTGAAAAGCAAAAGCAGTTGTATGAAATTTTTCACAAATCATCCAATTTTGAAACAGAACTTTGCTGTTTCTTCCTTTGGATCTTCCGGATTACTTAATTAAAAATTATTCCATGGCTGGGCATGGTGGCTCACACCTGTAATCCTAGCACTTTGGGAGGCTGAGGTAGGAGGATTGCTTGAGCCCAGGAATTCAAGACCAGCCTGAGCAACACAGCAAGATTCCATCTCAATTAAAAAAAAAAAAAAATATTCGGGGCCAGGTACAGTGGCTCATGCCTGTAATCCCAGCATTTGGGGAGGCTGAGGCAGGAGAATCACTTGAACACAGAAGTTTGAGACCAACCTAGGCAACATTGTCAGACCCCCATCTCTATAAAAATTTTAAAAATTAGCCAGGCATTATGGTGTGCACCTCTATTGCCAGCTACTCGCGAGGCTTAGGTGGGAGGACGGCTTGAGCCTGGGAGTTTGAGACTGTAGTAAGTGTGATCACACCACCGCTCTCCAGCGTATGTGACAGAGCGAGCCGTCTCAAAAAAAAAAAATTCCAGAGGGGGAAAAGTATTCAGAGATTATAAGCCAAGCAGTTGAAGGGGAAAATAAACATGCTACCAATTTCTTTTTTCAGTTTTTGGTTTCTTTGTGTGAGACAGTCTCTGTTGCGCAGGCCAGAGTGCGGTGGCATGATCGTGGCTTACTGCAACCTCCACCTTCCACGTTCAAGTGATTCCCTTGCTGCAGCCTCCCGAGTAGCTAAGACTACAGGCACGCACCACCATGTCCGGCTAATTTTTGTATTTTTGGTAGAGATAGGGTTTCACCGTGTTGGCCAGGCCCGTCTTGAACTCCTGGCCTCAAGTGAGCCACCGGCCTCTGCCTCCCAAAGTGCTGGGATTAAGGTGTGAGCCACCGTGCCCAGCCCACCTTACGAATTTCAACTGTGTGCAAGGAAAACATAATATGAGGTAAATTGGTTGTTATAAAGCTACAGCCATCAGTCTGTAACCCGACTTTTATTTTTGTACTATTCAGGACAGCATTATTATCAGAAGTATTGAACACACTACTGAGGGTTTTTATTATGAGTAGATGTTCGATATGAATATAGGACCTTGACAGTAACCTACATCTAATTATAGGACCTCTCTTTTCCCTTCCCCTGCTCCATGATAACTACCATTCTAAACTTATTCCTTTTTCTTTTTACATAGTTTTATTGAGTTTATATATACCCAAAAAAGTATGCATAGTTTTGTTTTTAACTTAATAAAAAGATATGCTCTGTGTAGTCTTTTGGGACTAGAATTTTTTTATTTAATATTATATTGCGAAGATTGAGCCATATTGTTGCACGACTGTAGTTTTTCATTTTAACTGCTATGTAATATTCTATTATGCAAACATGCTACAGTTTTTTTCAACTACTCTCCTGTGTTGGTGAGCATTCGAGTTAGTTGTGGTTAACAGTCTTGTATATGTCTCCTGGAATATATATGCATGAATTTCTTTGCAGTGTGATTCTAGGGCTTGGAATTGCTGTGTCGTAGGGTGTGACAGTATTCCATTTTACGAGAGA
This sequence comes from Papio anubis, assembly GCF_008728515.1. Taxonomy (NCBI): domain Eukaryota; kingdom Metazoa; phylum Chordata; class Mammalia; order Primates; family Cercopithecidae; genus Papio; species Papio anubis. Next base: position 51,241,643 of record NC_044994.1, read on the forward strand.
ATGCCAGACAGTTTGTAAAGTGGTTGCCAAGTCTACACTTACCCTGCTCCCCGCAGCCAGCAAGGGATAATGTGAATCTGTACTCTCTCCATCACTTGATAGTCAGACTTTTTTATTTTTGCCAATCAGATGTTAAATAGTATCTCATGTGGTCTTGATTTGATTTTCCCTAACCATTCGTGATATTGAACATTGTTCATATTTTTAATAGCTATATGTGTATCTTGTGTGAAACATCTGTTCATGTCATTTGTCCATTTTTCTACTGTGTTTGTGGGTTTTTTTTTTTTCGGTTTGATTTAGAGAAATGTTGTATGTGTTCTTGATATAATACTAGCAAGGACCGCTAAGACACTATTGAATAGAATAGGTAGTTGTGGGCATCCTTGTCTCGTTTCTGACTTTAAAGGGAATATTGCTAATGTTTTCACATTTAGAATAATATTGTAAGTTTTTCATTAACACTCCTTATCAGGTTAAGGAAGTTCTCTTTACATTGGTTTTTTGAAAATTTTTATTATGAATAAATGTTGAACAAGATTAAATGGTTTTTCTGCAGCTATGAAGAAGATAATAGGATGTTTCTTTTCTTTCAATTTCTTAATATGGTGAGTTAAATTTATAGTCTAACATTAAACCAACTTGAGATAAATCATTTTCATTGGGATGTATTATATTTTTAATATACTACTAGATTTAATTTGCTATCATTTTGTTTAGAATTTTCATATCTGGCCGGGCGCGGTGGCTCAAGCCTGTAATCCCAGCACTTTGGGAGGCCGAGACGGGCGGATCACAAGGTCAGGAGATCGAGACAATCCTGGCTAACACGGTGAAACCCCGTCTCTACTAAAAACACAAAAAATTAGCCGGGCGAGGTGGCGGCGCCTGTGGTCCCAGCTACTCGGGAGGCTGAGGCAGGAGAATAGCGGGAACCCGGGAGGCGGAGCTTGCAGTGAGCTGAGATCTGGCCACTGCACTCCAGCCTGGGCGACAGAGCGAGACTCCGTCTCAAAAAAAAAAAAAAAGAATTTTCATATCTATATTCATATGGGAAATGGGCCTGTAATTTTACTTTCTTATAGTATTTGGTTTAATTTTATGAGAAAATAAAATTAGTATTTAGTGGTATCAGTGTTATGCTGATAGAATGTAGCGTAGGCCTTGTAGAATGAGATGGAGGTTGTGACGGCTGATTTTACGTCAACTTTCGCCAGGCCTCAGTGCCAAGATATTTAGTCAAACATTATTCAAGATGTCTCTAGGTGATGGATCGAGCGTTATTCTGGATGAGATTAAAGTTTAAATTGGTGGACTTTCAGTAAAGCAGATTGCTCTCCATGGTGTGAATGGGCCTCATCCAGTTAGCCGAAGGCCTTAATGGAGCAAAGACTGACCTCCCACAAGCAGTGAGTTTGCCAGCAGCCTGCCTTTGGGGCTCAAACTACAGCTCTCCTCTGCATCCCCAGCCTGCCTGCCTGCCTGCAGATTTCAGACTTGCACTGCCACAATTCATAAACCAATACCTTAAGTCAATCCCTTCTTCTCACTCTATCTCTGGGTACACACACACATACACACGTGTACGCGTACGCATGTGCACATCTTGTTTGTACTGCTTCTCTGGAGAACTCTGATACAGAAGAAGTACACCCTGTTGTTTACTGGGGAATTCGGTATAAATTATGATCTATTTATGGTAGAACTTGCCTATAAACCAACCTGGGATTGGTGTTTTTTTGGTAGAAATACTACTGCTTCAATATCTTGAATATGTATTGTACCATGTAGGCTTTTCATTTCTTGAGTCCATTTTGATAAGTAATATTGTAATATTTTTGTAGGAATTTAGGCAGTTTTCAAATTTGTTGGCATTTAGTTGCTCATGTTCATATTTTTTTTTTTTTTTTGAGGCAGAGTCTTGCTCTGTCTCCCAGGCTGGAGTGCAGTGGTGCGATCTCGGCTCACTGCAACCTCCGCCTCCTGGGTTCACGCCATTCTCCTGCCTCGGCCTCCACAGTAGCTGGGACTTCAGGTGCCTGCCACCATGCCCGGCTTTTTGTATTTTTAGTAGAGACGGGGTTTTACCATGTTAGCCAGGGTGGTCTTGATCTCCCAACCTTGTGATCTGCCCACCTCGGCCTCCAAAGTGCTGGGATTACAGGCATGAGCCACGGTGCCCGGCCTAGTTGCTCATATTTCTAATAGTATTCTTTAATCTCTGCTTTATCTGTAATTATGTATCCATTTTCATCAGTATTACTTACTTGTACCTACTTTCCTCTTTTCTTTATTGCCAGCTTTTGCCAGTTGTGCTATTTCATTTTGAAGAACCAATCTTTGGCTCCATTGATTTCTTCTACTTGTTCATTGTTTTCTACATCACTAACTTCTGCTGTTTGTTTATGTCTTGCCTTGCATTTGATTTATTCTTTCTTTTTCTAACATCATCATAGTTCATTCACTTTTAGCCTATTTTTTTCCAATTTAAGTTTCTAAGGCTTTACATTTGTCTTAAAACATCACTTTCGTCACATCCTACAAGTTTAGGGACTTTTTTAGTTTTTTTTTTCTTTGACCTTTAAGTTATATAATATTATCTTTAATTTTCAAATATGGCAGGAATTTTCACTTTTTATTTCTACCTTAATTGCTTTGTGATCGAATATAGTCTGTCTAGTTGCTATGCTTTGAAATTTGTGGAGGTTTTCATTATGGCCAAGTAAAAGATGAAATTTTGTAAATTTTGCATGTGTACTTGAGAAAAAATGGATATTTTTATAGTAACTGGTTGCAGAACTCTATGTGTGCCCATTAGGTTTGGCCTATTAATTTTTATTGTTTTTTTTCAGTTCTGTATTTCTGCTGATAGTCTCTTTGATCAATAACTGAGATGTTGAAATCTCTCAGGTTACCAATTTTCTTGTAATTCTAGCACTTTTTACTTCATAGTGACTATTTTTGTTTTAAATGTTTATATTTTCTTATTGAATTGAACCTTTATCATTATGTAGTGATGCCTCCATTTCAAATGCTTTTTTGTCTTTCTGTATCATATTAATAGAGCCACACTAGCTTCCTTTTTGTTGACATAATATGCTATTTTTTACACTTTTACTTTCCTACTTTTAACCCCTAGGCTAGCCTGCTTCTCTACACTTTTACTTTCAAACATTTCATGTCATTCTGCTTTGCTGTAGCTTTTGGAGGCACCGTATAACAGATTGTTTAAAATCCAATCTAGGCCGGGCGCGGTGGTTCAAGCCTGTAATCCCAGCACTTTGGGAGGCCGAGACGGGCGGATCACGAGGTCAGGAGATCGAGACCATCCTGGCTAATACGGTGAAACCCCGTCTCTACTAAAAAAAAAAAAATACAAAAAACTAGCCGGGCGAGGTGGTGGGCGCCTGTAGTCCCAGCTACTCGGGAGGCTGAGGCAGGAGAATGGCGGAAACCCGGGAGGCGGAGCTTGCAGTGAGCCGAGATCCCGCCACTGCACTCCAGCCTGGGTGACAGAGCGAGACTCCGTCTCAAAAAAAAAAAAAAAAAAAAATTAAATCCAATCTAATAATCTTGGTCTTTTAATGAGAAATTTTAGTTAATTTACATTTGTTATTTTTTGTACTTGTTTTAACCATCTAATTTTTTGATTTGGCTCATTTTCTCCTTTTTTAAAAAAATTGTGTATCTTTTCTTCTCTAACAAATAATAATTTTAATGTACTCCTACAATACTAGGTGTCTCCTTTTAACCCCCAACATGTTGATTTAACTTAGACTTAGTTCTGGATCACATATATTTTTGTCTCTTTTTTTTAAAAAAAGAACCTTTACTATTGTTAATTTATAATGTAGCAGACAGAAGTATGATAAACTATAACTTAAAGAATATACTTCTAAATTTAAATTGATGTGTATCCATATACATTAGTCTGTATCTAAAACATGTTGAATGAAAATGGCACATTACAAAGACATACATATAACATTTTTGTTGAATTCGAAAACCTAAAACATTGGCATATACCATTTATGAATACCTACACATGAGTAAAAATTAAAACATGCTTGCTGTGTCTGGCACATAATAGGTGCTCTGGAAATACTTGTTGAGTGAATAAATGATGCTGAGAATATAACCTGATAATGTAGGATAGTTCTTATCCTAAATATTTAAAACGTAAGAATTGGTGGTCTGAAAAATAATATTTATTTTCATATCTTTTAGATATGGGTAAGTGTCACCTTACCAAAGGCAAACAGGCTCTAGAGATTCGAAGTAGTTTATCTGAGAAGAGAGCACTTACTGATCCAATACAGGGAACAGAGTATTCTGCAGAATCTCTTGTGCGGAATCTACAGTGGGCCAAGGCTCATGGTATGGTAAAGCCCTTTTTTTAGATCTATAATATACTTACGTTAAATCATAAAGTTTCTTCTGAATAAATAACTTTCCTGCCAGTTTTACAGTGAAAATATTTTGGCCTTCTAGGCAAATCTCAAACCAAACCAATATTTCAATTATGGATATTACACTGGTGTATTTGATGTTAGAGATATCAAATTATTTAGCCCATTATTGTCACTATTGGTAAAATTAAAATGACCATTTAAGAATTTTTCTATTTTTACGATAGGTTAATTTTCCATTCATCTAATACACAATCCTTAGATTCTCCTATATTGTGACCTGTTAAAGTGTGCAGCTGTCGTAAATCATGGATTGGGTTCTGATCCAGTCTCTACCACTGTATGAACATGTTATCTATAACATGTAAATAAGAAATAGTACCTGCTTCAGGCCAGTTGTGGTGGCTCACACCTGTAATCCTAGCACTTTGGGAGGCCGAGGCAGGTGGATCACCTGAGATCAGGAGTTAGAGACCAGCCTGGGCAACATGGGAAAACCTCATCTCTACTGAAAATACAGAAAGTTAGCAGAGTGTGGTGGTGCATGCCTATAATCCCAACTACTAGGGTGGCTGAGGCGAGAGAATCTCTTGAACCTGAGAGTTGGAGGTCACAGTGCAGTGAGCAGAGATTGTCCCACTGCACTCCAGTCTGGGCGACAGAGCGAGACTCTGTCTCGAAAAGAAAAAGAAAACAGTACCTGCCTCATAGGTTATTGGGATTGAATGAGTGCGCAGGTAGAAATGAGCAGGTACAGAGCACTCAGCAAGTCCTCTGTACTTGTGATTATTCATATATAACTGAGCATCCTCTCTTGGACACTTGATCAGTAAGCTGAGTGATCAGCAGAGAAGACGAGGTGAAAATCAATCTGTACCTTAATTACCTTTTGCTAATTATGTATGGTTTAATGAAAAAAGTTTACCGATTGAAATAATTTTGGATTTTCTGAGTCCAAGTATCTATTCTGTGAGTCTCTTACAGATAATTGAAAAATAATTGTATTTATTGAACTTCTGTAAAATATCTTTATTTTCATACATAAGTTTTGTTCTTGGCCAGGTACGGTGGCTCACATCTGTAATCCCAGCACTTTGGGAGGCCGAGATGGGTGAATCACCTGGGGTCAGGAGTTCAAGACCAGCCTGGCCAACATGGTGAAACTCCATCTCTACTAAAAATACAAAAAATTAGCTACTCATGGTGGCAGGCGCCTGTAATGCCAGCTACTTTGGAGGCTGAGCCAGGAGAATCACTTGAACCCGGGAGTCGGAGGTTGCAGTGAGCCGAGGTGACGCCATTGTACTCCAGCCTGGGCAACAAGAGCAAAACTCAGTCTCAAAAAAAATTTGTTCTCTAATGTGTAGTTTTAGTAAATTAACATACTAAAGCCCATTAAAATGTAAAATGCTATAAATATCTCACCATTCCAGATAACTGGATAAGTAATTGAAATTGAATGTCTTTTCTCTAAAAAAGATCTAAACAAACAACAAAATTACAGTGGTAAAGGTCAACAATAAATGAAACAAAACAAAACTAAAAGGTCGTATAGAAAGTATTTGTAACAAATTTAATAAGTAGGTAGTTTTTAAATAATAAAGAGCTCATACAAAAAGGTAAGCGAAAAAAACATTTAGATCCTCAGTAAACAAGCAAATGATGCAAATTCAATAATCCACACTGCTGGAAGTATAGAGAAAAATTTTTTAAATGGCTAATTTAAGTAATTAAAGAATAGTTAAAACTATGATGGTATCTTTCTACTTTTTAATACCATCAAGTAGACGAATGTTTTAAAAATACTCTGTTTTGGATATGTTATGCTGAAACTTTATATTCCATGTAAACTGAAAATAATTTGTCCCATATGTAAAGGAACAATCACATAGCTATATCTGACAATCTTAAAGCATTATGAACTATGATAGAAAAGCAATAAAACCCAGAAGTATTATATTCAAGAGTTAACAGAATGGTTAAAGGTAACAAACTATAGTGTGGCCATTCAGTGACACTGTGCTTTATTCTGGTCATATAAATTGAGGCAACAGTGAGAATTTATCTACAGTTGTATGCATATTTTTTATTGCCACAATAAAAATTATATATACAGTTGGATAAGAACTATAAGCAAATGGTAAATGAAAGATTTTGTTTGGCCAGCAGAATATTGAGCTTTATTTTTTAAATTGTATGTGTTTAAACAATGTAAATCATGTTTTTAAGCAAAAGAAATACTATATTCTCCTCCATAAATATTTGCCTTTTATCAGGAAACCTACCAAAGTTATTCTTACTGTTCTTTTTCAGAACTTCCGGAAAGTATGTGTCTTAAGTTTGACTGTGGTGTTCAGATTCAATTAGGATTTGCAGCTGAGTTTTCCAATGTCATGATAATCTATACAAGTATAGTTTACAAACCACCTGAGATAATAATGTGTGATGCCTACGTTACCGATTTTCCACTTGTGAGTTTCTCTTTTATTTAAAATAGTGATATATTCTGACTTATTAAAGACTAAATTTTTTAACTTAAAGTTGATGGTAAATATAAAGGAAATATATATATTTATATATGTGTATATATTTCTAGTTTAGTAACACTGGTCATAATATTTACTAATTGCCAAAATACCTTAAGTTTATGAGATTTAGAAATGTCTAAAGTTCACTCAGGAAGGATGCCTTTGATTTCTTGTATCCTAAACAGGAGAGCCAATGTGAAGGAATAAAATGTGCTATAAATATGTCAAGAATAATTTCCTTTTAAACAGTTATAACTTATATTGGAAACAGTAGTTTTTAAGTCTTGTTAAGGTATGGTCATATCCTGGAATAGTAGAAATCTAATTCTGCTCTTTTCAAACATTTAGGTATGATAGTTATTTTGTGTTGGTCTGAAGAAGCCAGTAAATAGTACCCCTCTTTCCTGCATGAGTGTGACAAACTGAGAAGCAAGCAAGGAGTAAGACAAGCAGAAACCCAAAATACCACTTTTATTACTGATAGAGGCTTTGTGGAGGATATTGCTTCATGTCAGAGTAAACGGTCTAGCACCAAACCCCAGAATTCAGTGGCCACTCCACACCTCCAGTTTCAGCACTATGGAGCCCAGATAGGCTTCCTGGGGTGCTAAGCAAGCTAGGGGCCTGTGGGCTTCTCACTGGAGGAGCAGAACCCTCTTACTCTTGGCCATTGGGTTGGCTCTAAAAGAAGAAAAAGGAAAGGGCTGTTTATTTATCCTTCTTAAATATTCTAATCATATAAATTTCCCTGTACCTTCCCAAAAGTGATGATTAAGAGAAGAGAATCCAGGAGTCAAACACTAATGGGGCTCTCTCTGCTTAAGAGGAAACTTGAGTAGCTCAAGAAGCATTTCTAGGAATCATTTGAAAGGAAACTCTTTCAGAACTCACTTTACTTTTTAAATGGCTTAATACAGAATTGAGAATTCCTATTATAACCATAGATTGTTGTTTTCATTGTTCAGCCCTGGATAATTTTGGGATTATCAAAATTTGCAAAAGGCTAAAATTCACGAGAGAACAGTATCAGTTAAGACCTCTTATGTACTAGATTATATTGTGGCTTTCATTGATTTCATTATTAACAGTCACTAATTTTTTTTTTTTTTTTTTTTACAGGACCTAGATATTGATCCAAAAGATGCAAATAAAGGCACACCTGAAGAAACTGGCAGCTACTTGGTATCAAAGGATCTTCCCAAGCATTGCCTGTATACCAGACTCAGTTCACTGCAAAAATTAAAGGTTACTACCTTTTCTGTTTATAGCTACTAACGGAAAACTTTATGAAACTAGAAATTTAGTTTGGCATAGACCATAGATATGCTGCCTTATTATTAAACTAGAGATAACCAGTCTACAGAAGGTCCTATCAGTGACCCTTCTTATATTCTGTTTCCGCTGGTGGCCACAGGACTTTGTGTGCTTACCTTCCATAATGCTGAAAAATTAGTAACATAGAGCATATTCTTTTTTCTTTTTGTAGAGACAGAGTCTTAACTCTGTCACCCAGGCTGCAGTGCAGTGGTATGAACATAGCTTACTATAACCTCAAACTCCTGAGTGCAAATGATCCTGCCACCTCAGCTTCCCAAGTAGCTGAGTCTGCAGGCACATGCCACCACACCCAGCTAATTTTTTAAAACATTTTGTAGAGAAGGGAGCTCACTATATTGCCCAGGCCAATCTCGAACTCCTGGCCTCAAGAATCCTCCCTTCTTGGCCTCCCAAAGCACTCAGATTACAGGTGTGAGCTACCACTCCCAGCTCCATATTCTACTTTTAAATATGTTCAGATTTTCAAGTGATCATTTCCTAGTTCTGTAACTAAACATATAGCAAATTAGAATTGGAATTTCTTTTCCATTTTTTATTTCTAGTTGACTTACAAATGAGAAGCTAGTTCTGCATGTTGAGTGTTCTAATGAAAGCTTTCTTTGCAAAAATTGAGATTTTAATTTGTTCACAAGTACATGCCCATAGAATGTATCAGCTAAAACTCAGGGAATGGAATGGGCCCAATTGAGAATTACACACGCAAACCTCTTGTCATCCTGTTCGGAGCTCATCTACTTAAAGTCCTTTCTTCTCTTAAAAAGTTAGCCCATTATCTGATTCAGTTATATTTTCCATCTACGATTATGGATTACTATATTTTAAAAACAACTTTAGCTTTTTTTTATAAAACTGGTATAAAACCGGTTTTGGTTTTTGTTTTTTTTGAGATGGTGTCTGTCACCTAGGCTGGAGTGCAATGGCACAATCTCAGCTAACTGCAACCTCCACGTCCTGGACTCAAGTGATTCTTGTGCCTCAGCCTCCTGAGTAGCCGGGACTACAGGCACACGCCACCATGCCCAGTTAATTTTTTGTGTGTTTAGTAGAGACGGGTTTCACCACGTTGGCCAGGCTGGTCTTGAACTCCTAACTTCAAGTAATCCATCTGCCTCATCCTCCCAAAGTGCTGGGATAGGCATGAGCCACCATGCCCGGCCCAGATCATTCCCCCTCTCTAGTAATAAGGAAGGATAAGTTTCCTAAGCTGCACTGCTTGGAAAATATGTTTTCCCTGTTCATCTAGAATATAAGATCTCTGACTTTGACTACTAACAGTACTAAGAACTAGAAATTCTAAATGTGTTGTAAGTATCGCATGAAGGAAAAGGAAGATGATGATAGCTGGCATTTCTCAGTTTTGGGGAGATATAAAGGATGCCTTGAGGATTTGGAACCTGGAAAAGGAGAGTTAGTGGATTTTTGGTGGCGAGGGGGCGGGGTGTGTATGTGTGAATAATATTTTCAGATTGCTATATATTCACTGTTGATGCCAATAATAAACCAGATTTTTTTCCTTTCCAGGAACATCTAGTCTTCACAGTATGTTTATCATATCAGTACTCAGGATTGGAAGATACTGTAGAGGACAAGCAGGAAGTGAATGTTGGGAAACCTCTCATTGCTAAATTAGACATGCATCGAGGTTTGGGAAGGAAGACTTGCTTTCAAACTTGTCTTATGTCTAATGGTCCTTACCAGAGTTCTGCAGCCACCTCAGGAGGAGCAGGGCATTATCACTCATTGCAAGACCCATTCCATGGTGTTTACCATTCACATCCTGGTAATCCAAGTAATGTTACACCAGCAGATAGCTGTCATTGCAGCCGGACTCCAGATGCATTTATTTCAAGTTTCGCTCACCATTCTTCATGTCATTTTAGTCGAAGTAATGTGCCAGTAGAGACAACTGATGAAATACCGTTTAGTTTCTCTGACAGGCTCAGAATTTCTGAAAAATGACCGCCTTGTTTTTGAAAGTTAGCATAATTATAGATGCCTCATGTGAGATAGTACTACACTTACATAACATGAAAAGGCAAATTTGTATATGTAGAGAAAGAATAGTAGTAACTGTTTCATAGCAAATTTCAGGACTTTGAGATGTTGGAATTACATTATTTAATCACAGACTTCCTCTTTCTAAGATTTTGTGAATTGGTTGATTAGTTCTGTACAAATGAAGTATGGAGGTGTGTATGTTTATATGTATATAACAAAATATTTTCATCGTGACCGTCTGAAGTAAGAGCAATGGGAATGGCATTATTGCAGAATAAGTCATTGTATTTTTAACACCAGAAAGAACCTTGCTGATCACCAGGCATAACCTCATTTTATCAATGGAAGAAACACATAAAGGCATCTAAGTTAGAGCTGGCACCAGAACTGAGACCTCCAGAAATCTATTCCAGTATTTTTTCCACTACACACTGCCTTCCTGACAGGGTCTGAGCTAAGTGTTATTTTTGTAGATAGAGTGAAATATATTTATATGTATAAATATATAGAGATACATAGCTGTGTATTGTCTAAAGGAATGTACAGACTTTGATAAGGACTTTGCTGCAAGTTTTAGTTAAGAGGTTTGTATATAAATCTGATATAGAACAGGCTGAAATTTCTTGTTCATAAGATTATAAAACCGCATGAGAAGTGATCAAATGTTTGTTAAGGCTAGATAGAGGTTAAGAATCAAGATATAATGGATAATTTTCATAGCTGCCTATCTGAATTTTCCAAATATTTAGCATCTTCCTTGATAATATGTATTTTTTTTTTTTTTTTTTTTTTTTTTTGTACGGGGGTTTCGCTTTGCTCCCAGGCTGGAGTGCAGTGGCGTGATCTCGGCTCACTGCAAGCTCCGCCTCCCGGGTTCCCGCCATTCTCCCGCCTCAGCCTCCCAAGTAGCTGAGACTACAGGCGCCCGCCACCACGCCCGGCTAGTTTTTTGTATTTTTAGTAGAGACGGGGTTTCACCATGTTAGCCAGGATAGTCTCGATCTCCTGACCTCGTGATCCACCCGCCTCGGCCTCCCAAAGTGCTGGGATTACAGGCTTGAGCCACCGCGCCCGGCCGATAATATGTATTTTCTTCTTGAATTTCACTGGCCTAATGAGATAATATTCTTATCTTTGGTTCTACCTAAAAGTTGGTTAAAAATGCAATTGGCACTAACAAGGAAAAATACTGAATTAATAATTTTAAAAGTCTCACAAAGAAACTCCCAGGCCTAGATGGCTTCACTGCTGAATTCTACCAAACATTAAAATTAGCACTAATTTTTTGCAAACTGTTTCTAAAAGTAGGAGAGAATAGAATACTTCCCAATGTATTCTAGGAGGTATTACCCTGATACTAGACTAGATATCACAAGAAAACTATAAGCCAATATTCCTTATTAATACACAAAAATCATTAACAAAAATATTAGCAAACTGAATCCAGCAACGTATAAAAAGGATTCTACATCATGACCAAGTGGAATTTATCCCAAGAATTCAAGGTTGGTTCAACATCTAAAAATCAAATAAACTAATGTACAGTCAGTTCTCATTATTGACAGTAATTATATTCTACAAAATATTCTCCCACAAACACTGAATTAAATATGGAACAACTGCTTTTAGGAGAATGTGTTTGTGTATATGTGTGTATACATATGTTTATCTCATGCACATTATGAGCTTGAATTCTTAATTCATCCTAGCAAATTCTACTTTATTTTACAGAAGTGAAAGTGAGGTATCAAGTGTTAAGTGACATGCCCACTAACAGGTGTCAGAGCTGAAATTCAAACCCCATCCACCTGGCCCTGGAGCCAGAGCTTCTTGTACTACACTGAATTTCCCCTGCCATTTCCACCCTCCAGTCATTTCTCTATGAGGCTGAAACAGGAAGGCAGAGGCTGAAACAGGAAGGCAGAGCATCATCATGTTCAGCCTCAGCTGGGACCGTGTGTATTGGGTGACTCAAATTTTTCATCCATTTACACATATCCACAAATGACTGCACAAGTGCCACAGATACCAATTTGAGGGTTATAAATTTTAGCAAGTTGGTAAATTCACAAATACATAATTGTGAATAATGAGGATCAACTGTACCATATTTAATAAAGCACAAAACCCACATAGATTGTCTTAATAGAGACAGAAATAGCATTTGATAAAATCCAAAACTTTTCATGATAAAAACACTCAACAAACTTAGGAATAAAAGGAATCTTCCTACACATAACATAACATCTATGAAAAGCCCACATATGACATTATACTTCATGGTGATAGACTGAAGGCTTTAAGATTGGGAAGGACAAGGATGTTCACTCACACTACTTCTATTCAGCATTGTACTTGAAGTTCTAGCCAGAGCAGTTAGGTTAGGAATTCAAGGTTTGTTCAACATCTAAAAAATCAAATAAGCTAATAAAAGCCATTTATACTGCAAAAAAAGTGAAACTCTATGTATTCACAGTTGATATATACTTGTATATAGAAAATGCTAAGGAATCCCTAAAAAGTAATGAGTTCGACAGGTTGCAGGATACAAGATCAAATATTATACAAAAATCAGTTTTAATTCTATACTAACAACAAACATTCTGAAAATGAGAATAAATCTTACATACAGTAGCATCAAGAATAAAACTACAACATATTGTTTAAAGAAATTAAGATCCAGATAAATGGAAAGACATCCATGTTCATGGATTAGAAGACTTAATATTGGTAAGATGGCAATGTTGCCCAAATTAGTCTACATATTCAACACAATTCCTATCAAAAACCTAGCTGTATTTTTTGCAGAAATTGACAAACTGATGATAAAATTGATATAGAAATGCAGGGGACCCAGAATAGCCAAAAAATCTTGGAAAAGAACAAAGTTGGAAGACACTTTTACCAATTTCAAAATGTGCTATGAAGCTACAATAAGATAGTGTAGGCATATAGACAGACATATTGATCAGAGGAATGGAACTGAACATCTAGAAATAAACCCATACATTTCTGATCAACTTATTTTCAACAAGGATGCTAATACCATTCAATAGAGAAGGTGTGGTCTTTTCAACAAATGGTGCTGGGACAACTGATAGCTACATGCCCAGCAAAAGGATCCCTACTTCCTACCACATTACAAATTCTAACTCAAAATGGATCATAGACCTAAATATAAGAGTTTAAACTCTTAGAAGAAAACAGAAGTAAATCTTTGTGGTGTTGGGCTTACGAATGGTTTCTTAGATACAACACCAAAAGCACAGGCAACAGAGGAAAACAATACATAAATGGGACTTCATCAAAATTAACTTGTCTTAAAGGACACCATTAAGAAAGTGAAAACCCTCAGAATGGGAGAAAAAAAATTTGAAAAATCATGTATGTAATAATTTAAAAAAAAAATACATGCAGGTGCCCAGCTGTGGTTACCACAGAGCAGCACTGTCCCAGTGAACTTGCTGTGATGATATGATGCTTGGTGTCCGCCCTCCCAGTGTGATAGCTTTTAGCCTCATGGGGTTGTTGAGCAATGGAAATAATAGCTAGTGTGAGGAACTGAATTTAAAATTTTAGTTTTAGGCCAGGTGTGGTGGCTCACACCTATAATCTCAGTACGTTGGGAGGCCAAGGTAGGTGGATCTCTTGAGCCCAGGAGTTTGAGACCAGCTTGGCCAAGATGGCAAAACCCTGTCTCTACTAAAAATACAAAAAAAAAAATTAGCTGGGCATGGTGGCACACACCTGTAATCCCAGCTACTAGGGAGGCTGAGGCAGGAGAATCGTGCTTCCCCTTTATAGTGTGTGTGTGTGTGTGTGTGTGTGTTTTTTTTTTTTTTTTTTTTTTTAAAAGAGTCCTGCTCTGTTGCCCATGCTGGAGTGCAGTGTGACATAGTCTCGGCTCACTGTAGCCTCCACGGAGGCTGAGACAGGAGAATCGCATGAATTTTTTTAAAAATTCTAAACATGTATTTGTAATTTTAAAACTGGCTAAAAAAAGAATGACACAGTTTTGGTCTTTTTTTTATCAACCATGTTTTTATTTTACTTGAATCTCTTGTGGCAATTGCTTTGTAATATTGACGTAGGATTTACACAAGTGGAATTTAGAAAAGATTATCTATCAAATCTATCAATACCAATTAGAATGTAATAAAGAAATTAGGATAGTGGAGGTTTGAGCAATTCAAGGCTCACCCAAATTCAAAGCCAGTACTTGATGCTGACGGGATATTTTCTGGAAGGTAATTTTTAAAAATTAAAGTCACAATTATAAATTATATATTTTCTAATAAAAGAAATCTCAACTCATGGGATAATTTGAATATAAAACACTGGATTGTTCCTCATTCAGAGATGAACAAGTCAACACATTTCAGAAAAGAAAGTCTTTAAAGAAGAATCCTGGCACAGAAAAGGTCCATTTAGACATTTCCTTCTTCCTGCGTCTCTAATACCTCTTTCTTTTCAAATCTCTGACTTGCACATGAAGTAACAGTGAGATGGCCTGTTCAGTAATCGCAATTTTTTGACTTGTCAAATTCAAGAAATTCGATTATGTAGCCAAAGCTTAGATCATTGACATGTATATTGGCATAAGCTTTTTTAGTTTGCTTTTAATTTTATTAGAAGTGGGGTCTCAATTTTGTTGCCCATTCTGGTCTCAAACACCCGTCCTTCAAGTGATCCTCCTGCCTCAGCAGCATCAGTTTAATATCTGGATAAAATCTGATGTATGTAATTTTACTTTTAAGGGTTTTTTTTCCTAAGAGACATCCTAACAAAGTTGTTTCCTATTCCTTGAACATTCACCTGATACTTATATACTGTCATTACTTTAACTGTCAACTGATGTCAGCTACTCAGTTTACACGCTACTTTTGTGCATTCCATCCTGTTTCTCAGTTTGACATTCACATTCAAATTCAGAGTTTGACACTGAAACCCTGGGCATGGTGGCTCACACCTGTAATCCCAGCACTTTGGGAGGCTTCAGTAAGCAGATGATTTGAACCCAGGAGTTCGAGACTAGCCTGGGCAACATGGTGAAACCCCATCTCTACCAAAAAAAAGAAAAAACAAAAATTAACTGGTCATAGTTGCACACACCTGTTAGTCCCAGTGACTCAGGAGGCTGAAGTGGGAAGATCACCCGAGCCCAGAAAGCGGAGGTTACGGTGAGTGGAGATTGTGCCACTGCACTCCAGCCCCGACAACAGAGCAAGACACTATCTCAAAAATAAAATATTAATAAAGAAGAGTACACTCAGTGTGAAAATATGTAAGTGTCCATGTTCTCTTTTTTCTAATTTGGTAGCATTAAAAATATTGAGCATCAAAGTTTGGTTTTATGACGGAGGAGTCATCTGAGACACCTCAGGTTTCAGCCCTTACTAATAGCGTGGCTCAAAGTGTGTTACTTGCCTGTGCTTCTGTTTCCTTATCTGTAAAATGGGGATGGTGCTGTATCATCAAAGGGCTTATAATACTTTACAGAGCTGGCAGTACTAAATAAGACCGTTCCTCTAAAGTGCTGGCGTTTTTGGAAAGCATCAACCCATCAACCTTGTGCTTTAAATGTGGCATTCTTAAAGCTATACCTGTAGGCAGTATAGAGTGTATTCATTGTTCAGGTACTTCCTACAAAGTACTTTCATATATTGGCAGTGTATATCTCTTTTTTTTTTTGAGTCTCTGTCTCCCAGGCTGTAGTGCAGTGGCATGTCTTGGTTTGCTGCAACCTCCACCTCCTGGGTTCAAGCGATTCTCGTGCCTCAGCCCCCTAAGTAGCTGGCATTACAGGCGCACACCACCACGCCTAGCTAATTTTTGTATTTTTAGTAGATATGGGGTTTCACCATGTTGGCCAGGCTGGTCTCGAACTCATGAACTCAAGTGATCCACCCACCTTGGCCTCCCAAAGTGCTGGGATTACAGGCAGGAGCCACCGCACCCGGCTGGCAGTGCTTCTCTTCTAAAGTTGCAATTGAGTTTTATTCACTCCAGAATCGCTTTTCAAAAATCATGCAGATTTAATGCCACCAGTTGTTTGTGTTATGTATCTACCCTGCAAAACAGCTCTAAAGGTGATTTACCAAAAGATTAAAAAGATTTATCTCTGGTGGGATAATTTTTCTTTGCTTGCTTACCTGTATCTTGCAGATTTTACACAGTGAACGATTGTATAATTTTAAAATACAGATATGCACAATTGTATAATGTAAATATGCTCAACTTCAATAAATTTGTTTTAAGAACACATTTTTAACTTTTCATAAGGAGTCTTCAGTTTAAAAGTACAATGTCATATTACAGAGTGTTACTCTGTTACAAAATTAGTGAAGCTCATTCTACCTCAAAATCTGAAGTAATTCCAACTTTTTTTCCATCATGCTTGAGTTTAGTTGATAAATAGCATTTTAAGTACTAAAAATGATTGGATGAGTGTTTCTACATTAATAAGTTGCTGAGCACCAGGGTAGCAGATAGAAGCCCTTTCCGTGTGCTAGGTTTAAACATTTTACATGAGGTCTTATTTAACCCTCAACAGCCTTGCAGCTCATAGATGAAGTGATTGTTAGGCTAACCAGAGATATTAATATACCCTCCAGGATAACCCAGCTAGTAAGGGCAGAGCCAGGATGATTCAGACCCAGACGAGAGCTGGGTATTTTGTCCACAGTACTGCTGCTGCTTATACCGTAACAGGAGAAGTACACAACAGTGTCTTAATGTTTCATTCTTACATGAAAAACACTTTTAAAATATTGAAACATTATAGAAGCAAAAGTGCATCTCTAAATGTGATGCACTTTTAGGTCACATTATGTCCAAAGGATTTGACCTAAAATTAATGTTGCTGTATTATGCTCCACACAGTAGGCTGTTCTGCTAGGGAAATTTTTAATATTTTTAAAAATATTTTCAGGCCGGGCGCTGGGTGGGCTCGGGTGCTCAATCCCAGCACTTTAGAGGCCGAGACGGGTGGATCACGAGGTCAGGGAGATCGAGACCATCCCATAATACAGTGAAACCCGGCCTCTACTAAAAATAAAACTGGCCGGGCGCTGCGGCTCAAGCCTGTAATCCCAGCACTTTGGGAGGCCGTAGGCGGCGGATCACGCAGGTCAGGAGATCGGCATCCATCCTGGCTAACATGGTGAAACCCCTCGCCTCTACTAAAAAATACAAAAAAAACTAGCCGGGCGGCGGCGGGCTCTGTAGTCCCAGCTACTGGAGGTGGCTGAGGTATGAGAATGGCTCCGAACCTGGGAGTATGGAGCTGTAGCAGCCGAGATCGCCCCACTGCACTCCAGCCTCAAGGGACAGCCAGCCAGACCTCAAAACTAGCCACAGGTATGGGCCAGTCCCAGCTACCGGGAGGCTGAGGCAGGAGAATTATGAAGGGAGGCTGAGCTTGCAGTGAGCTGAGATCCCGCCACTGCACTCCAGCCTGGGTGACAGAGCCAGACTCACCAAAAAAAAAACAAAAAAAACAAAAACAAAAATATTTTCATAAGCTTTGGTTTTACCACTTCCAAGTCTGTACAGACTGGTTATTTCTACATTACAAAGACAGTATCTTCCTCAAAGGCTGACAGTTTTTTTATAGTCTGTGTTTGTAACATATACATCTATTCTTGCCAGATATGGGTCACATTGCCATCTGACCTCAGCATCCTTTATGTTATGCTCCAACGTGGGTAAGCGGCTTTGTTTCCTTCCCAATCTCCTGGTCAGACAGTTGACCTCACGTCTATGTCTAGTGGTTTTCAAACATCAGAGTAGCCCCTTGTTGGAGGGGCAGGGTTGGGGTTCCCCACTGTTTTTCACATTGCCTTTCCAGGTAAGCTTTGGTCTGCGCTAAACCCTGCTTTTGCTTTGAGATTCTCCCCCAGCACAGCCATACCCCACACCAGCTTGGCGCCTCTGGGAGACCACAGCCCTTAGAGAAAAGGGGAAGAAAAGCTTCCTGACTACACAGTGAGGGCTGGAGGCGTCTAGCCTGGAGGGAGTCCTGTCAGCCAGTGTGAGCTGCTGGTGACAGGGAAAGACCACGTGAAAAGGTCCTGACCTGCGGTTCAGGCCCTCGAGCAAATGACACCAAATTTGTCCCCCAAATCAGCTTTGTTATTCAAGATGTGGCTTGCTAGCAGGTACTACTAACAAGGCGCAGCACCGTCTGGTATCTTCCCATTGGAATCAGTTGTTACTGCTAACTAGGTATTAAGTGTCTGAAAACCTGATTTTACACTTAGACGCCCAGTTATATAGCTTTGGGAGGGATACAGTTTCGAGGTGTGCAGTGACACTCTCACCTGCGAGGCAGAAGTGTGCTTGTTGGGGGAAGGCCAGATAGGGGGTGCACAGGGGTTGGCATGCTGGGACACGCTTTTCCTGGAAGTGTACGTGCAGAAAGCCACATCATAGCCCAAGGCTTTATGAGCACGAAAGGAACATGGTGCGGGGCTGGGTGGGGGTCAGCTAGATGAACCTGACAGTTAATGACAGCAGGCTGAGATGAGCCAAATGTCCCTCTCATTGGCCAACCTTGCCAGTGAGGCTGAATGCTTCCAAGCTAAGAGTCTCCCCGTCCTGGACAGCACCTACAGGACCCTGCCAGTGTCTGCCGCCCGGGGTGCTTTCTGACCAGTTTGCTTGAGCTACAGTAATTCATTGGTTCAGCTTACCTTGGAGCCCTTCTAGCCATGTAAGCTGACTTCACATCTCAGACCTGACCCATGGTATGACTCGCAAATTACCTTTTCCGACATTTTCGTGTCCTGGCCCCTTGTTGGCAGCATGTGACCAACACTGGCCACCAAGGCCCAAGCTAGACTGGCCAACAGAGTGGGGAGGGTGGAGGGCTGAGGGCTGTGGAAACCACAACCGTTATTAGGTAGGATTCATTCTGCCAGTAGACTGAAAAGAATGTCACCAAATAGTGTCGAGAAGAAGGATAAGGAAGACCATTCCGTGATGCCCTGCTCAGCTGAGCAGACCTGGAGGCAGGCCCCTGCTGAGGAGAGGCAGGAGAAGGGATGTCTTCAGGTGGGCCAATGGGAGCAGCTGGCTTTCAAAATGCCACTTAAAAGGGAGGCTGGCTATTGGCCTACACTGCACAGGAGCTTCCTGGCCAGATGCCACAGGGCCTGGGGTCACCAGCAAGCCTAGAGCTGAGGCTCCCTGAGCCCATCTCCAAATACATAATCCGAGTGGGGCTGTGAGAGGCCAGAGGGGCAGTGCGGGACCTACTCCTAGAGGACTCACCCGCTCCCCAAAGGGCATGTGATCCATGCCCCAGGCCAGTGCTGCTGGCTGAGCGTGAGGAAGCTTGGACTCCATTCCTCAGGAGCCCAGGCACTTCAGCAGGAAGGCTGGGGACCTCTGGGGCCAACACTGGGGGCAGAGCAATAGACGAGACTAGAGGGCACGTGGGAGCTAAGCCTGGGGAGATAGGCGGGGGAGCTGCCACACAGCTGGGTCCAACCCAAAGGCTTCAGGGGCAAATCTGTCACCCCAGCCAGCATTGGGTTTCTCCAAGTCCCTCTCCTTTTGGGGTTGTGTTATTTACCAATTCCTAAAGGGGACCTCAGAGACCAGCTCAAAGGCCATCTCTCTTACTGCATCCTCCCTGGTCCCCTCAACAGGAAGCCATGCAGAGACAGAGAGTAGTGCTTTCTGTATGCATTTCCCCCAAAAACGCACACAGAACGGAAACTAAACCATCTCTTGGCATGAATGACTCCTGACAATGACCCCGGATTGCACCAGCCAGGCTGGGCTCATCACCTTCCACGGATGGGAAGGCCCACCTGTGACCTGGCTATTCTAGGACATCACAGGACATCACAGGCCAATCTGGTTCCCGCCCACCCCATTCCACTGGAAGATCAGGTCCATTAATTCACGAGAACAACTGAGAACTCAGAGAAGCTGTAACACTCATGGTCATGGTTTATCACAGTGAAAGGGTATAGATTCCAATCAATCAGCAAGGGAAGAGCCACGTGGACAGAGGCCAGGAGAGACCAGGCCCCCTCCATCATCCTCCTCTGGTGGAGTTGCACGGTCAGTGCTTACTCCTCCCAGCAACGATGTGCCGAAACACACAAAGCGCTGCCAGCTAGGGCCGCTCACCTGAGCCTTGGTGTCCAAGATTTCTACTGGGGGCTGGTCACCCAGACATGGCTGATCCTGTTGGCTGATGCTGGTTTCCAGCCCCTGCAGAGGTTGAGCTGACACCACTTGGCCCAAGGGACCCCCATAGGTCACACTGTTAGCAGAGACTATCTCTTGCGGCTCAAGGCCCCCAGGTAAATAAATGCACTCTTATCAGGGAGGCAATTCCAAGGGCTTAGAGGTGGCCTCCTGGGTGCCGGGGATAAGGGCCAAACCTTTCCTTGGTCAAGGTTAATCATGACCGCACCCCAGGACACTTGAGGCTGTCTCACTCTGGAATATTGTGCCTGCCGCTGACAGCCTGGAATGCCTTCCTAACTTTGTCAGAGGAATTTGAATGAGTGACTCGATCTTGAATAGGGGCTGCATTCAGGAGGTTAGGCATTCTCAGTCACAGGATGAGATGGGAGGTTGGCAGGACTGATATCACAAGATACAGGTCCCAAAGACCGTGCCGATAAAACAGGATGCAGTAAAGAAGCCAGCCAAAACCCACCAAGACCAAGATGGTGATGAAAGTGACCTCTGATCATCCTCATTGCTACTTATTTGCTAATTGACCATTTACAAATGCCATGCAATGTCCAGAAGTTACCCTAGGTAGTCTAAAAAGGGGAGGGACCCTCAGTTCCAGGAAATCACTTTCTCAGAAAACTCATGAACAACCCACCCCTGGTTTTGCATAGAATCCATAAGCAACCATGAATATACTCCATCCAGCAGCCCGGGCCACTCCTGTCTATGGAATAACTACTCTCATTCCTTTACTTTCTTAATAAACTTGTGTGATAAACTTTATGGACTCACCCTGAATTATTTTGTGCACAAGATCCAAGAACCCTCTCTTGGGGTCTGGATCAAGACCTCTTTCCAGTAACAGTTTTGCCAAGCTCACCCCTCTTCTTTCTTCAAATCGTACCTTAATTAAGTGACACATCCCTCAGAAAACCTTACTGCTCAGCCTCCAAGTTGGATAAAATTCCCCTTTGCACATTCCCAGGGAGCCTCGGCTTACCCCATCAGAGCCTCTATCCCTCAGCACTGCACTTCCCTCCTCTCCTTGTCCTCCTTTTCCAGCATCAGGCAGACTCTGCAGGGCATGCCCAAGAGCCGGAGCTTAAGCTCTCTCCTTGGAGCCCCCGTCTCTTTCCCACCACACTCATCTCAGCAGACGACCACTCAGCCCACTCCATGGAGACACAGAGGCCATAGGGGCCCACGCCCCCATTCCCGTCCCCAGCCTCCATGCTCTCTCATGCCCATCCCGCTCTGCGCCCCCACCGAGCTCAGAGTTCCAGATACTTCTCCAGGCTGAGCTTCATGTGAGATCCCATCTCCTCTCTCCACCTCTGGGTTTTTGCCCATCTGTTGCCAAATTTGCCCAGGATGCCAAATTCACAGAAGCACTCCCTCAGGACCTGCCCCTGCTCACTCATCCATGGGGCTCACATTGTCCTCCCTTTCTGATATGTGCAGCCTCTCCCTGGACACTGGCTTCTTGACCAGAGGCTGCAACATCACCCCTCAAGACATTTCTCAATCCCAGATGCCCTCTTCAACTCTCCCTCATTCTCTCCCACACTACTCAATAACACCGTCCACACCCACATCTCCATTCCTTCACATCCTGTTCATGCCTCAGTTGCCCAATCCAAACTCAATTATGAGACGAATGGAGAATGGTTTTTGTTTTGTTTGAGACGGAGTCTCGCTCTGTCGCCAGGCTGGAGTGCAGTGGCGTGACCTTCGCTCCCTGCAACCTCTACCTTCCGGGTTCAAGCGATTCTCCTGTCTCAGCCCCCCAAGTAGCTGGGATTATAGGGATGCGCTACCACGCCCAGCTAATTTTTGTATTTTTAGTAGAGACGGGGTTTCATCACATTGGCCAGGCTGATCTCAAACTCCTGGGTTCAGGTGATCCACCTGCCTTGGCCTCCCAAAGTGCTGGGATTACAGGCGTGAGCCACCATGCGCAACTGAAGAATGCTTTGTTTGTTTGTTCAGTGTATGGCGGCTACAATCTACTTTGAGATACTTCAGACCTTTTTAAAGAATGAATCCCTGGTGGGGCACAGTGGCTCATGCCTGTAATCCCAGCACTTTGGGAGGCCAAGGCAGGTGGATCACCTGATGTCAGGGGTTCGAGACCAGCCTGGCCAATGTGGTGAAACCCTCTCTCTACTAAAAATACAAAAATTAGCCGGGCACGGTGGCAGGTGCCTGTAATCCCAGCTACTTGGGAGGCTGAAGCAGGAGAATCACTTGAACCCGGGAGGCAGAGGTTGCAGTGAGCAGAGATCACACCATCGCACTCCAGCCTGGGTGACAGAGTGAGACTGTCTCCCCCCGCCAAAAAAAAAAAAAGAATAAATTACTGATGAAACCTTAGTGAGGGAGGCACACATGCATTCTAACCTAAGCAGGCAGTCCAGGGAGAGGGCACTGGCCCTCGTTTCAGCCAACCTTCCGAAGCCAACCTGAGATTCCCCATCCCTGGAAAAATGCCTCCTTTAAGATCTCCCAGATCATCTGTACATGGCTGTGCTGTCAATGAGCATTTTTGAATGTTCTCACTTGCTTTCAGAATCCTTCCTGGGCATTATCTGATCCCCTCAGATCTCACAGATGCCACGTGCCCAAAAAACCTCGCTGCCGTTTATTGCTTCCTGAGATGGAGCCTTCCATTCAGTAGAAACAGCCCACAGTCGCTGCCACCCCTTCTGCTGGGACACCCTGGGGACTTGATGTCAATACTGCAAATCCCCAGAATTTACTGCAGTTCTTTTTGCTATGGGGAAGAGACAGGATGAGTGGAAGTGCAAAACGATGCCTTCTTGCCACCTAGTTTCCAGTCACTGCCTTCCTCTCCAAAACGATCCCTCCACTCATCCACTCTAAAGTCCCAACTCCTCAGCTTTCAGGCAGAGAGCCCACTACTATGCCACTCTTAAGTTGCAACTGACTAGCCCTCCCAGGAACACTGGAAAATTTTGAGGGAGAGAAAGAAAAAAGGAAGAGAAGGGATGAGACAGAAATCTCTCCTAGAAACAGTCACACATGGCCAGGTGTGGCGGCTTATGCCTATAATCCCAGTACTTTGGGATGCCGAGGCGGGCGGATCATGAGGTCAGGAGATCAAGACAATCCTGGCCAACATGATGAAACCCGGTCTCTACTAAAATACAAAAAAATTGGCTGGGTGGGCCGGGCGCGGTGGCTCAAGCCTGTAATCCCAGCACTTTGGGAGGCCGAGACGGGCGGATCACAAGGTCAGGAGATCGAGACCATCCTGGCTAACACGGCGAAACCCCGTCTCTACTAAAAACACAAAAAATTAGCCGGGCGAGGTGGCGGCGCCTGTGGTCCCAGCTACTTGGGAGGCTGAGGCAGGAGAATGGTGGGAACCCGGGAGGCGGAGCTTGCAGTGAGCTGAGATCTGGCCACTGCACTCCAGCCTGGGCGACAGAGCGAGACTCCGTCTCAAAAAAAAAAAAAAAAAAAAAAAAAAAAATTGGCTGGGCATGATGGCGTGCACCTGTAGTCCCAGCTACTCCGGAGGCTGAGGCAGGGGAATCACTCGAACCTAGGAGGTGGAGGTTGCAGTGAGCCAAGATCACGCCAGCCTGGTTACAGAGTGAGACTCCATCTCAAAAATAAATAAAATAAAATAAATAGAAAAAGAAACAGCCCCCCGTGGACCAGAAAGCTGAGCCTCTGGTGATTTGACTTCAGGTTCTGCGGCAGGCAGGTGGCCCAGGGAGTAACTGGGTGGTGGAAATGAGAACGGAGCACGTGGACCAACTCCTGCTGAGCCTCTGGGCAAAAGCCAGGTCTGTCCAGCAGAGCATTTTCCAACTGTTGCAAAAATTACCCTATGAACACCTCTCTCTCCAGGGCTCAACCTCGCACCTTTGATGATACGGCTTCCTGCTGCCATTGCCGATTCTGATGTCAGAGCAGTCATTCCCGTGGAAAATGGAACGGAGAGCTACATGGGAGAGTGACTAGGGGCTAAGACTTCTCTGAAATACCGTGGCTGCCAGGCAATTTCATTAAGGAGAAACAGAGATGGACAATGCCATACACATTCTCCAGCCATCGGAAGAAATCAGCTGCAGGACAAGTAACTTCTGAGGTTGTAAACACTCACACCAAGGGCCAGGCCACTGGCAGAGAGCAGTGGTTGAGGTGCAAGTCACCCTGGGGTCCACGTCTCAAACTTACCCTGGCTAGACTGAACCAGAACGTTTTCCATTTCTTTTCCGTAAATTAATGTTTAAAAGTTCCCCTCCCCACATAATCCCAATCCCACTTTCAAGAGATAATGCTACCTCTTTAGTGTATATTTCTTCCGGTTGTATTATGTATATAAATCTCCAGACCACCTGGACACACACACACGCACACACGTATGAGTATTATACACATACATGTGTACAGATCTTTTATACATGTATACACACAGGTGTACACATGTGTGCATGTGTGAGATCATGCTGAGTGCACCGTTTTCCAGTTCCTACTTTCACTTCACAATAGCTCTTGGCCATCTTCCGCCGCAGTGTATTTAGGGTGACTCTAGAAATAGAACGATTTTCTCAAGCCTGTAATCCCAGCACTTTGGGAGGCCGAGACGGGCGGATCACGAGGTCAGGAGATCGAGACCATCCTGGCTAACACTGTGAAACCCCGTCTCTACTAAGAAATACAAAAAACTAGCCGGGCGAGGTGGCGGGCGCCTGTAGTCCCAGCTACTCCGGAGGCTGAGGCAGGAGAATGGCGTAAACCCAGGAGGCGGAGCTTGCAGTGAGCTGAGATCCGGCCACTGCACTCCAGCCTGGGCGACAGAGCGAGACTCCGCCTCAAAAAAAAAAAAAAAAAAAAAAGAAATAGAACGATTTCTAATGCACCTTTCAGATTTCAACTCTTTAAATAAATGTGACAAGGGCACATCTCGTGGCCCAAAGTCGTGACTGCTGAGGCCCAGAGAACACAACAAAGTTGCTGGCTTCAGGCGTGCTGACCTGCTGGAAGGTGGGTACAGGCGCCTAAGTGGAGGCTACCATTCATGTGCCCCCCAGCCACGCACCCCACCCTCATACACACACTCTCCCTCGAGGAGCATTTACCTTCCTTCCCGCCCCAGGTGCCTGTGACTCGGTGGGTAGTGGGTGACAGAGACACACCTGTGTCTTCAGAACACAGGCCACTGAAGGACAGCAGGCCCAGGGCTGGAGGGGGCCTGAGCATGCCCTCCCTCACCAGGCTCGCATACAGTGGGGCAGAGGCAGTGGAACTATCCAGAAAACGAGCCCATCCCCCCGCCCAAGCCATCACAGTGGGAGCTGAGTACAGGGTCACTAGGACAAAGAGTGAACGGAACCATCTTGAAAACGGCGGCGATGTTTCCTGTCTCCACTGGCACAGGCCTCCGTGGAGCCCATTTCACAAAGAGTTCAAGTTGCTCAAAGAAATAAGGAGAGGCCACTTGTGAGCAGTGGTTCTCCAGGTGAAACCCAGAGGGCGTCGGGATGCCCACAGATTCCTCAGGAAACTCTTGCGGGGAGACATGGGGGTGCCAGGGACACGCCTCCACCCCACCATGGCTGCCCACAGCAGGGTCCGTAGCAAAGGGACCAAGTGGCCCATGGGCTGGTGGGAGCAGAAGCCGGACCACCTCCTCCAGGCCCCACTGCCCCCTTGGGCCACCGCAGAGACTTCCAACGTCGTCATCTTCTCTGTCTCTCCCTCTCTCCCCACTTGCTGTCTTCCTCAGGAGCCCCTTCCCTGTCAACTACCACTGGCACCCGGCTGGAAGAACAGGACAGGTTTGCCTGTTAGTACCTGCGGCAACCCATCCCCCAGCCCCTAACTCTGGGGGGATCCCATTTTCCTCCTGCTGTTCCCTGAGCTTGACACGGCTGAATGTGGAAGACTCCCAGGGAAACAAGAGGCGTGGGAAGGAAGGTCACACTGGAGTCGCAGGGGAAGGGTCACCCAGGCACAGGTACTCGGCATAGAGTGCAGATGCCGGCCGGCCAGTCCCACACCCAGCTTACTGCAGAGGCGCAACCACACTTCTGCTCTAAGGCTGGGGGAACTCCGTGGTCTTGGTGAGGAAGAGGAAGAGGACGAGGTGGTGAGCAAGCCGGGAACAGCCCCGCATGTCTCTTACCATGCCTTCATTCCTCTCTCCCCACAGCGCTCAGTTTGGATGTTTCCTTTCCCCCAAGACTGTTCCCTCGGCTGGTGGTGGCAAAGAAGAGGGCTGCGGGGGAAGGAGAGAGAAAAGGGGGGGCTCCAGAGATCTTCCTCCTATTCCCTAAGCCGTCAAAGGCTACAGATGTCTACAGCTTTGCTGCTTTAACCGCTCATTGTGAAAAGAATGAGTCTTTTTTTTTTTTTTTTTTTTTTTTTTTTTGAGACGGAGTCTCGCTCTGTCGCCCAGGCTGGAGTGCAGTGGCCGGATCTCAGCTCACTGCAAGCTCCGCCTCCCGGGTTCACGCCATTCTCCTGCCTCAGCCTCCTGAGTAGCTGGGACTACAGGTGCCCGCCACCTCGCCCGGCTAGTTTTTTGTATTTTTTTTAGTAGAGACGGGGTTTCACCGTGTTAGCCAGGATGGTCTCGATCTCCTGACCTCGTGATCCGCCCGTCTCGGCCTCCCAAAGTGCTGGGATTACAGGCTTGAGCCACCGCGCCCGGCCAAGAATGAGTCTTATACTTGAATACAACCCTAAAATCAAAAGAATGACATCTAACCCGCTGTTCATAATCTTTTTTTTTTTTTTTTTTTTTTTTTTAAGACAGAATCTCACTCTGTCGCCCAGGCTGGAGTATAGTAGTGTGATCTTGGCTCACTGCAACTTCTGCATCCTGGGTTCAATTGATTCTCCTGCGTCAGCCTCCTGAGTAGCTGGGATTACAGGTGTGCACCACCATGCCCAACTGATTTTTGCATTTTTAGTAGCGACAGGATTTCACCATATTGGCCGGACTGGTCTCAAACTCCTAACCTCAAGTGATCTGCCCACCTTGGCCTCCTAAAGTGCTGGGATTACAGGAGTGAGCCACAGCGCCCAGCTCGGCCCATCAGTAATTTAAAAGACTGTGTTTCTACTGTCTGACTCCATTTCTGTAAAAAGTCCAGGAAAGGTAAATCTCCAGTGATAGGGTAGGCTACCAGGGACTGGGTGCCAGGGAAGTTGGGAGAAACGGGAACTGCCAATGGGTATGGGGACTCTTTTGGGGTGATAAAAATGTTTTCAAATTGATTGTGATGAACAATGATCTGGAAATATACCAAACTGGTGAATGTCTGGCATGTGAATTATTTCTCAATAAAGCTGGTTTTAGAAAAAGTAGTTCAAAATTTCTGAGGCTGTTTTTTTTTTAAAAAAAGCATATCATGGGCCCCGTGTGGTGGCTCACACCTGTAATCCCAGCACTCTGGGAGGCTGAGGTGGGCAGATCACTTGAGGTCAGGAGTTCGAGACCAGCCTGGCTAACATGGTAAAACCCCATCTCCGCTAAAAATACAAAAATTAGCCAGGTGCAGTGGCACACACCTGTAGTCCCAGCTACTTGGGAGGCTAAAGCAGGAGAATTGCTTGAACCCAGGAGGCGGAGCCAAGATTACACCACTGCACTCCAGCTGTGAGAGGATAAATGTTCACTATTGTAAGGCCCAAGCTAGTGGTAATTTATTAGAACAACCCTAGGAAACTAATGCAGAAAGGTCAGGGGGACCACAAGCTCTTTTGTGATCCACCCCTTTGTTTTCCAAATGGCTTCATTTAGATTCAGAACCTTTTGTTGCAGTCTCTTGCTCCCTCTCCTGGCTCAAAGCAAGAACTGTGCCCCCTTCAGTCCGACAGAGATTTGATCTCTCTGATGAAGTGGAAGAAGAGAGGAGTTCGCAAAACTTAGAAACGCTGTTGTAAGAAAAAAAAAAAATTTTCAGACAGGGTGTCTGTCACCCAGACTGAAGTGCAGTGGCTTGATCATGGCTCACTGCAGCCTCGACCCCCAGGGCTCAAGTGATCCTCCACTAAGCCCTGCTAATTTTGTTTGTAGAGATGGGTCTTGCTATATTGCCCAGGCTGGTCTTAAACTCCTGGGCTCAAACAATTCTCCCACCCGGCCTCTCAAAGTGCTAGGATTATAGGTGTAAGCCACCATGCCTAGAAGAAAAATAATTTTAATGGTACATTATTTTCCCATCTTGAGAGAAGAGTGAAGACTTAGCACTTGTCCTGAAGGCTTAGCTCCATCCTATGCCCTCATCATTCCTGGTAATTTCAACTCCATGTTGATGACCCACGCAATTCCTCTCTCGGCTCCTTGGCTTCCTCATCCAGAGACTTCTTGTAACCCAACCACACACCACCCAAGAGATATCCTGGACCTTGTCATCACAAAAATTACCCTCTTCCAAAATCACGGATTTAAATTTTGTCCTCTCTGATTACAAAGCCCTATCTTTCAGCCCACTTTCTCGAGTGCCCCTTCAATATCACAAGTCACTAGAATCAATATGCTAACGCTTGGCCCCTCTTATTTCACTCAAATCTTGACTTTGTCTAACAAAGAATCTGGATTCTTTGTTTCATCTCTTTGCTCTCACAAACACCAACTCCCCTATCCACTCTTCTACTTTCAGCTGGCGAAACTCCAACCCCACCAACTTCCACACACTTCTGTCTACTTCAGCCCCTCATTCCCCTTCTCCTCCTACCCTCCCCCACTCCTAGGAGCCTTGTTTCACCCGTCATTGAAAAACTGAAGCCATCACAGCGTGTTACTAACCCTCTTGCATCTATAGTTTTCTTTCTTCCTGTTACAGTGGAGGACTTGTCACTCCTGTCTAACCCCTCCACATACACTCTGGGTTGCATCCCCTTTTATTTTCTTTTAGAGACAGGTTCTCACTCTCTAGCCCAGGCTAGAGTGCAGTGCTATAATCATAGCTCACTGCAGCCTCAACCTCCTGGGCTCAAGCAATTCTCCCACCTCAGCCTACCGAGTAGCTGGACTACAAGCACACGTCACCTATGTCCCCTCTAATATGATCAATATGCCTCATTTGTAGACCGGATCTTGCTTCAACCTCACTGGGCACACAGTGCATGCTGTCAGAGCTCAGTCTTCGTGAGTGCGTCGAGACCTCTGCAAGCACAAGCCACATTGCCCGGCCTCTGCATGTCCTGGTTTCAAGTGTTCCTGCCGTCGCTGCTTATAAATTCTTAATTTTTTAACAAGGAGCCAGTCCTGCCTGCTCTAGTATCTGCCATTTTCTCTGCTTCCCCCTCTAAACTGCCAAAACAGAGCCTGTGTGAACCTTTTCTACTTCTACTTGTATCTCTACTTTGTCACTTTTACTAATGCTGGTTTTTCAGACAGGGTCTCATTCTGTCATCCAGGCTGAAGTGCAGTGGTGCAATCACAGTGAGCTCAAGAGATCCTCCCACCTCAGCCTCCCAAGTAGCTGGGGCCCAAGCATGTGCCATTATGCCTGGCAAATTTTTAAATTTTTGTAGACATGGGGTCTCACTGTTTCTCAGGCTGGTCTCCAACTCCTAGAATCAAGGGATCCACCCACCTTGGCCTCCCAAAGTGCTGAGATTACAGGCCTCAGCCACCGCACCCAGTCCACTTTTATTAACTCTGAAAGTATTTCAATCCCAACACTTTTCTCCTGAAAACAAACCAACAAAAAAACTGTCCTCGTCAATGTGTCCATATGGCCTCAATCTGGTGACATTCAAAGAACCTTTTCAGAAGCCATCCCTGAAGACTCTCCTCTTTCAGTTCTCCATTTTATTCTCCAACCTGGCAGCCTGTTGTTTTCATTTCCAGCATTTTTCTCATGCAAAATTGTGTAACTGTGAATATGTTTTTTGCCTTCTTCCACTCTAAGCTCTGCAGGCAGAGATCATGTGTGCTGGTCCCTGACACAGTCCCTGGATGTTCACTGAGTGAATACATGAGGGAATGGATGTGCAAGAAAGTTCAAGAACTTGGTAAGAGTTCAAGGGATCAGTAATGTACAAACTCAGTAGGAAAATTTTAAAAAGCTAGAAAGATCTGATAGTAAAAGGAGAGGCCAAAAATCTGGACAACCTGGAAAGAAAATGAGCAAATAAAAAATCATTTATATTAAGATAGCTGGAAGGATAGGTGGGTGCTGTCAGAAGGTGGAATACTGAAGTGTAAGATTTCAAAGACAGTTCTGCTAGTGTAAGTGCTGGCCAATTCTGGGGTGGTCATGAGTGCGGGTGGATTGAATAAATTGGAAGTGAAGGTCAAGGAACTGATCTGAGGTTGCTCGATAGGTTGCTTGAATGGCTATTCAAGCCATCAGATGAACAGGAGAAGTTGAAGTCAAAGGGAAGACGTTGCAGCCAGTACAGTGCCACGTGCCTATAGTCCCAGCTACTAGGGAGGCTGAGGCAGGAGGATCCCTTGAGGCCAGGAGTTCGAGGCTGCAGTGAGCCAGGACCACTCCTGTGAACAGCCACTGTACTCCAGCCTGGGCAACATAGTGAGATACCCCACATTTTCAATGAATAATGTTGACTAACACTTATAAAGTACCTACTATGCGCCACATACTATTCTAAGTGCTTTGCATACATTTATGTATTCTATATGCAAATAATATTAACAACAACCCTATGAAGCATATTACTGTTATCATCCCCAGTTTATAGATGAAAAATTGAGGCAAGAGAAAAACTCTGGGGTTGGGCGAGGTGGGTCACCATCTGTAATCCCAGCACTTTGGGAGGCCAAGGCAGGCAGATCATCTGAGGTCAAGAGTTCAAGACCAGCCTGGCCAACATGGTGAAAACCCATCTCTACTAAAAATACAAAAAAATTTGCCGGGCGTGGTGGCGGGCACCTGTAATCCCAGCTACTTGGGAGGCTGAAGCAGGAGAATTGCTTGAACCTGGGAGGCAGAGGTTGCAGTCAACCGAGATCGCACCACAGTACTCCAGCCTGGGTGACAGAGCAAGACTCCATCTTAAAAAAAAAAAAAAAAAAAAAAAAAGAGAGAGAGAGAGGAAACTCGGCCAAGGTCAGACAGCCAGCAAATAGCAGAGCTGGGAGAGGACTCCGGCTGTGTGGCTCCAGAGCACAAGGCCTCTCGTCTCCACAGGAAGATGACGGACATAAGAGACCATAATGCTGGGGGTTAAAAGGTAGAAGAGAAGCAGGAACCAGATCTGAAGGCCTTAGTATTTTATGCTGAGTTTTGTAATGACCCTCTTGGCAATTGGCAGACTTTGAAGGAGGTCAGGCCAGGGCATGACAGAATCAGGTTAGTGTTCTGGAAAGATCTGTCTGGCTGCAGAGTCAGACGGGAATGGATGGTCTGGAAGCAGGAGGGCCCTTCAGAGCCTCCTGCAACAAAGGGGGACTGATAGTGGGCAGGCGCCTACACCTCTGCTTTGGAAAGGAAATGGGGCAGATGGCAATGTTGGAAAAGGAGCCCAGGAAGGCACAGCCTGCAGGAGTCACAGCCGCCCCAGGGGGACAGTTCGAGCTCACCTGGCCCCTAGGCAAGACAGCAGAGTCCTGGCCACCTAGAATGGCTCGGTGCGTGCCAGCCTGAGCCCAGAGGGCATGACGGGCCCGGCGAGAAACCCTGAGGCCCCCGCGCGGGGACGGCTAAAAGTCTGCACGGGGGCCTTGGGAAATGGATGCACCCCTTAGAGGACCCCGGCTTTGTGGGCCCCAGCCTGGCCTTGGGTCTTCCTTAGCCTTCTGCGCTCGGGGCAGGTCGGGAGCTGGGTCCCCAGCAGAGGGCAGCACAGGCTTGCACTCGTCCCGGTCTGAGGGCCGTCTGCACCTGCCGGGGGCCCTGCAGCTGCGCAACACACAGAGGTAGTGGTGCGCTCTCACCCACCCGCGAGCTCCCATGCATAGCACACCCAGGCCCTCCCCGTCCAGCTCGTGGCTCAATACGATACCTGGAAGGCCTGGGGGCCCTCAGGAAGACCGAGGGACAGCAGCCAGGGCCGCTGGGATGACAGCCAGACTCGGGCATGCACGAACAGGCCAGGACAAGTGGCGGGTTCCCTCTCCCACACCCACGCCTGTGATGCTGCCAAAGGGCAGAGCAATAGCAAAAAAGCTCCACCAAATCTCCTGGGAGGGAGGTCCCTGCCTTGAGAACAGTCAACCAGATACCCGCCTGGGGCCGGGGCAGGGCACGGAAGCAAAAGCGTTTAGATTCTAATGGAGTTTTGAAAACTACCCACCCAACAGGGAAAAAGAAAAAGGACCAGAATCCTGGCAGGGAGCTCCCCTGACTCTGGCCTCTCCAAATTGGATGTCAAATCATGAATAGACGTCCCTAGGTCCCTCCTACTCTAGTTTGTTTTTTATAATTGTGGCTTTTTTACTATTAGTTTTAATTCTTGTGAAACATAACATTTGCCATATTAACCATTTTTAAGTGTACAGTTCTATTTTGCATCGTTCCCACTCTGGATTTTTACTGGGATTTCTCACATACAGAATGAGGCACTGAGAAACACTGTAAGGAAAAGACAGACCTGGAGACTGACTTCACTGAGGAAAGTGTATTGGGAATTCTAAGGTGGGTGTGAGGTTTTGCAGCCACTGTGCCTTATGAACTTTTCAGTGCACCTCTGTCCCGAGGGTTTCCACCCTGTACATCTCAGTCATGCCACCCTCCACGCCCTCCCCATACACAGCCCACACAGAACCCATGGCTCATCTGGGAGTGGTCAGCGAGCACCCCAAAGGGATCCCTGCCCATATTCAGAAACGGGAAGTAGGCTATTCAAAAACATTTGCAATGTTATGGCAGAAATAATCTTTGCAGTATGTAAATGAAAAGTTCCAAGCAATTATGACAAATTTTTGAGCAATCAATGCACTGGGTCTTTAGCGTTCAATGAGCTAGAAAGCTGAGCAAAACAGAACTTGAACCCCTAATAATTATAACAGCTAATACTTACAGAGCGCTATGAGCCTGGCACAGTGCTAACCACTTTACTCATTCAGGTCTTTGCAGTGGAAATGCTGCTATTATGCCCATTTTACAGAGGAGAAAATAAAAGCCCTGAGGGCTAGCTGGCTTGTTCAAGGTCACAGGGGAGGTAAATGGTGGGGCCTGGATTTGGACCCAGGCAGACTGGCTCCAATAACACGACTCATGACGGCGCCCTTGCCTGATGCTGTGCTGGGAGCTATATAGGCTGAGCCAGTTCCCACTCTGGGAGGCTCAAAAGCTTGTGGTAGGGTGAGTTTGCTAACTTATTTCTTGGTTTTGGTTTGAGATGGGGTCTCGCACTGTTGCCCAGGCTGGAGTGCAGTGGCGCAATCATGGCTCACTGTGGCCTCAAACACCCAGGCTCAAGCGATCCTCCCACTGCAGCCTCCGGAGTAGCTGGGACTACAGGTGCATGCGACCATGCTCTAGCTAATTTTAAAAATTTCTGTAGGGACAGGATTTTGCCATGTTGCCCAGGCTGGTCTCAAAACCCTGGCTTCAAGCAATCCTCCTGCCTCAGCCTCCCAAAGTGCTAGGATTACAGGTATGAGTTACTACACCTAGCCCAGTCCATCATCTTTGAATAATGTCAGAGTCACTGGTCTTGGGGACCTAGAATTGCCCTAAATTCTCTCCATTTTGACTTGTAAATTTTCACATGAATACTTTAACAAGGCTTATCAATGCAACCACAGGCGGTCTACATGCACTCACCAACAATCCTCTTTCTACCAGTCCTTCTGTTTCAGCCTTAGTACACACACACACACACACACACACACACACACATTTAATGTGGCCAAAGGACTTGAGAAAATCCAGAATGTTTTCATACCCACAACATGTCTTGGGAATGTGCTGCCTATGGCAGACCTTCCTCTGCCTGTCCCTTCTCCTTCATCCTCGACTTTGCTGTCCAGCTCTTTAAGGGACTTGAGCCTGAGAGCACATGGCCAGAGGACAGCCCAGGGAGGGGGTGGTATCTCTTGATAACACCAGAAGAGCAGAGAGCAAAACTAGAACTGGAAGTGTGGTCTGGTTTTCCATTTTCCTGTACTTGGATTTTAAAGATGCATATGAGCTCTTGTATTTTAAGCTAGTGGTAGGTAGAAAAGAAAAAGGTTTGAAAACAATGTTATTTCAGGTGCACCCAGCAGCTGTGCACACCATGACTTTAACCTCTCCTTTCTTTCACTCCATAGCTGACCTTCTCCCTCAACATATACCCAGTGCATTGTCACTGGAGAGGAAGGGTGAGGAGGAAACCAGTAGCTATGCTAATTGGTGATGACTCACATCTATTTATTTATCATCACTTAGCTATACTTATAAGAGAACAAAAAATACAATCTTTCGTGCCCAGCACTGGATCGATTTGCAGCTGAGGCATTTATGCTTATACACTTTCCTTTCTCCCTTTGTTATCCGTTATTTTCATTTGTACGTACAAGTGGGTGATACTTGATTGCACTTTGAGGCCGAAGCATTTCAACAGATGTCAGATAATGGGGAAGAAAAGAAAGAACGCAGAGGCCGCCCTGCCTGCTGCCCAGGTGGGCTATGTTTGCATCTGGTTCTTTCAGGATTTCATTTTGCAGAATATTGTCAGGGCTCATATTGCCCAGTGCAGCTGCATTTGGTGGCTTTTAGAATTTTTGCAGTCCCAGCCGGGTGCAGTGGCTTACACCTGTAATCCCAACACTTTGGGAGGCTGAGGTAGGCAGATCACTGGAGGTCAGGAGTTCTGACATGGTGAAACCCTATCTCTACCCAAAATACAAAAAATTAGCTGGGCACAGTGGCATGCACCTGTAATCCTAGCTACTCGGGAGGCTCAGGTACAAAGAATCACTTGAACCCAGGAAGTGGAGGTTGCAGTGAGCTGAGATCGCACCACTGCATTCCAACCTGGGTGACAGAGTGAGACTTCATCTCAAAAAACAAAACAAAAAAAATTGTTTCAGGGAGAAGGCCAGCGAGGAATCTTATCCCAGCACTCATCAGTTAAAACCAACTATTTTTGGCTTTCTCAGCATGGGGCCAGATTTTGCAGAGGAAATAGGATATGAATTCTGTGTTTGGGGGAAGTGTCAATCTTCTATGGGTTTTCTCCTCTCATCCTATTGGATCAACTTCAATGCCCACTTCCATTCCCTCAGACCCGGATTTTTCTACCTTGGCATGACTGGCATTCAGAAGCCCAGTAATTGTTGCTGGGAGCGCTCCTGGGAATTGCGGGATATTTGAGCAGCATCCCTGGCCTCTGCCCACTAGCCACCAGTAATGCCAACTTCTACCCCTCGCCTCCAGTTGTGACAACCAAAAATGTCTCCAGACATTGCCAGATGCCCCCTGGGTGAACAAAATTGCCCCTGTTTGAGAATCACTAAGGTAATGGGTAGAAGCAAAGGATTCTGCAAAGCATCCTCCAATACACAGGACAGTCCCCCCACAACACAAAGCATCAACCCAAAAACAACAATAGCGCTGGGGTTGAGAAACCTTGCCCTGTTTAAGTTAGCAGTAGTTGAGTTTTTTGGATTTTGCAACCTAACAGATTCCTAATACATCCCTCAATATTTTTTTGCCCTGATACAATCAAGGAGATTGAAAGAATTCTGTAAAAGGTAAACACTTTGAAGAGGGAACATGTGCTTATCCTAAACCTGGGGCTATCTGACACTTCGTAGAGATGTAGCAAACCCCTTCAAAGGGAAAGGATAGTGGAAGTTCCCTTCATGGGAACTGACCAGTGGGATGCGGAGGTTGTGATGGGCGATGGGACAATCTCAGTGGTGACCCAAGAGGCTGCCTTTCCCCTTCCACGGTTTCTGTGAAGAGTCTTCCACTGGGGGACTTCAAAGCCACAGTATTAGGAGAGGGGGCAGCAATAAATCCAACAATTCATGCTGTGAGGAGGAAGAATCCAGCTGCTCAGTGTCCTTGGGTCAGATCTGGTTCTAGAATCTACCACAAGAGCTGATAACAGGACAGAAGATGTGCAATCAGGACCATCTCAGCCATCTCAGAGGTTCTGGGACACGTGGATTCTACCTCCTCTCTCAGAAGGGCGAGACTCCACTCCTTTGAATGGTGCTGATTTGGGGATGTTGGAAACTTGGAGGTATTCTGAAGCAGCTGCCTCTGCTGAGAACTTTTTTTCTTTTGAGATAGTCTCTTGCTCTGTCACCAGGCTGGAGTGCAGTGGCACCATCTTGGCTCACTGCAACCTCCGACTCCTTGGTTCAAGCTATTCTGTCTCAGCCTCCCGAGTAGCTGGGATTACAGGCATGTGCCACCACACCCAGCTAATTTTTGTATTTTTAGTAGAGACAGGGTTTCACCACATTGGCCAGGATGGTCTCGATCTCCTGACCTTGTGATCCACCCACCTCACCCTCCCACAGTGCTGGGATTACAGGCATGAGCCACCAAGCCCGGCCCAAGAACTGTTATCTTGTCCTTGTTCTCACCTCACAAAACCCACTATTCTGCTCTTTCCCAGTGGGTTACAAGACCAAATAAGAACATTTAAGATGGTGGAAAGATACCAATGATGAAGGTTTTGGTCAATCTCTCAAAACCAAGAAGATGATCAAAAGTGGGGAATTGTTAAATCAAGTTTAGCCTAAATCTGCCTCCTTACATATTTAAGTTCAGCCTACAGGTTTCTCTGTACATAATGAACTATAACCTAAATGGAGGTGTCAACAGACTGTAGCCTACTCTTGTGCCAACCACCTAGTTTTGGTCAATCAAAGGGGGCTAACTGTTCAAACTATTCAAAAATGTAAACAACAAGCTATAACCAGTCCGGATGTTTCTTACCTCACTTCCGTTTCCTGTAAGTCCTTTTCCATTTTCTGTCTATAAATCATCCACCATGCAGCTGCGCTGAAGCCTCTCTGAACCTCCCCCAGCTCAAGAGGCTGCCCGATTTGTGAACTGTTCTTTGCTCAATTAAACTCTGTTAAATTAAAAATAAAAAGGAAGGCTGGGTGCAGTGGCTCATGCCTGTAATCCCAGCACTTTGGGAGGCCAAAGTGGGCTGATCACCTGAGGTCAAGAGTTTGAGACCAGCCTGGCCATCATGGCGAAACCCCATCTCCACTAAAAAGAATACAAAAATTAGCCAGGCGTGGTGGCGGGTGCCTGTAATCCCAGCTACTCAGGAGGCCGAGGCAGGAGAATCGCTTGAACCTGGGAGGCAGAGGTTGCAGTGGGCTGAGATCCCACCATTGCACTCCAGCCTGGGCGACCGAGCAAGACTCCAGCTCAAAAAAATAAACTTAAAAAATCTGATTTTCTTGAGAAGCAGGAGAGGCTTCTACTTGGTGTATGCAGCTCCCAGCAGGATTGCTCTTACTAAACCAACACCAGAAACAGTCTCACCAGAGGCAGCCAAAAAGAACTAATTTGATGCGCTTTGGTTTCGAAATCTATTTTCCATTCTCGGTGGTTGCTGTGGCCAACGGTAGCTCCCAGTGGCCCTGCATGGCCCACCCAGTGGGTAGCTGAATGGACTTCGAAGGGCTTCCACTGCTTTCTAGAGAAAGAAATCTGTGCGGCTTCCAGGCCTCAAACTGTCCCTAGCTCAGGAAAGTCCTGGGATCGCCCTCCTCGCCCCCAAGGTGGGGAACACATCAAGATACACAGCTCCCATTCGCACATGCGAACTCCCATGGCTGAAAGAGTCCTTAGTCGTTGGCCTTACAGGGATTGATGTTATGGAAGGATTCCATATTACAGAGAATTTCCTCTGCTTGATGTCGTTCAGTCTCCTTGCTTCGACTTCCCAGTGACAGAGGTCGAAAACAGTCCCCAAATATGTCCACATTTTGATCCTCAGAACTTGCGAATGTTACCTTATATGGCAAAAGGAATTTGTGCAGATGATTAATCTTGAGATGGGGAGATTGTCCTGGATCATCTGGATAGGCCAACAGCATCACAAGCATCCTTATAACAGGAATGTGGGAAGAACCAGACAGAAAGAAGGCGGCCGGGCACGGTGGCTCATGCCTGTAATCCCAGCACTTTGGGAGGCTAAGCTGAGCAAATCACTTGGGGCTAGAAGTTCAAAACCAGCCTGGCCAACATGGTGAAACCCCATCTCTACTAAAAATACAAAAATTAACTGAGTGTGGTGGTGGGCAGCTATAGGCCCAAATACTCAGGAGACTGAGGCAGGAGAATCGCTTGAATCCGGGAGGTGGAGTTTGCAGTGAGCCAAGATTGCGCCACTGCACTCCAGCCTGGGCAATAGAGTCAGACTCTGTCTCAAAAAAAAAAAAGAAAAAAACAAAGCAGGCCAGGTGCGGCGGCTCACACCTGTAATCCCAGCACTTTGGGAGGCCGAGGCAGGCGGATCAAGAGGTCAGGAGATCGAGACCATCCTGGCTAACATGGTGAAAACACCATCTCTACTAAAAATACAAAAAATTAGCTGGGTATGGTGGCACGCGCCTGTAATTCCAGCTACTTGGGAGACTGAGGCAGGAGAATCACTTGAACCCGGGAGGCAGAGGTTGCAGTGAGCCGAGATCGTGCCATTGCACTCCAGCCTAGAGGACAGAGTGAGACTCCATCTCAAAAACAAACAAACAAAAAACAAAACAAGGCAACGTGATGACAGAGGAGAGACTGGAGTGATGCTCTTTGAAGATGGAGGAAGAGACCACAGGCTGAGGAACCCAGGCAGCTAATGAAAGCTGGAAGCTGCCAAGAAGCAGATTCTCCCCTCAGAACCTGCAGAAAAAACAAGCCCTGCCAATACCTTGACTTTAGCCCAGTGAAACTGACTTCAGATTTCTGTTCTCCAGAACCGTACGATAATTTTTTTTTTTTTTTTTTTTTTTTTTTGAGACAGAGTCTCACTCTGTTGCCCAGGCTGAAGTGCAATGGCGTGATCTCAGCTCACTGCAACCTCCGCCTCCCGGGTTCAAGCGATTCTCCTGCCTCAGCCTCCCGAGTAGCTGGGATTACACATGCATACCACCACGCCCAGCTAGTTTTTGTATTTTTAGTAGAGACAAGGTTTCACCAGGTTAGCCAGGCTGGTCTCAAACTCTGGACCTCAGGTGATCCACCCACCTTGGCTCCCAAAGTGCTGAGATTACAGGCCTGAGCCCCGTGCCCGGTGGTTGCAGTCTTTTCTATGCACAGCTCTTGCTGCTTCCTGACATGAGACCTTCTCAGCACTTTCTGTGCTTTCCTGAGAAACTCTTTCCTCAACAATCAAACATGTGTACCAAATACCCACTCCATGCCAGGCACTGTGCTAGCTGGTAGGAGACTAAGATGAATAACTTCAGGAAGCTGAACAGGACACATACCCCTTTTGGGGTTTAAATGTTTATATGGTTTGTATGTATCTGCTCAAAATCTCATATTGAAATGTGATCCCCAGTGTGGGAGGTGGGACCTAGTGGGAGGTGTTTGGGTATGGAAGGGGGATCCTCATGAATGGCTTGATGCTGTCCTCACAGGAATGAGCAAGTTCTCACTCTATGAGTTCACGTGAGATCTGGTTGTTTGAAAGAGCCTGGCACCTCTTCCCCCTCTCACCATGTGACAGACTGGCTTCCTTTTGCCTTCTGCAATAAGCTTCCTAAGGCCTCGCCAGAAGCAAATGTCAGCACTATACTTCCTGTACAGGCTAGAGAACTGTGAGTCAAATAAACCTCTTTTCTTTATAAACAATCTAGCCTCAGGTATTTTATAGCAACACAAAAAGACTAACACAAATATATAACTTCTGTAATTTTTGGCCAGGTCCAGTGGCTCACAACTATAATCCTAGCACTTTGGGAGGCTGAGGCGGGCAGATCACTTGTGTCAGGAGTTCAAAACCAGTCTGGCCAACATGGTAAAAACGCTCTACTAAAAATACAAAATATTAGCCAGGCATGTAATCCCAGCTACTTAGGAAGCTGACGCAGAATTGATTCAACCCAGGAGGCAGAGGGTGCAGTGAGCCAAGATCACACCGCTGTACTCCAGCCTGGGCAACGGAGCAAGACTTTAAAAAACAAAAAACAAAAAAAAAACACTTATATAATTTCTCTTTCTTTCCTATAGCAGATGATGTTGGTACCCTGCCCATATCCTGCAGGGCTCACCACTTCAATGTGCTCTTCCAAATGCCAATATCTGCAACTGTTTCCTAAGGGTTTTCTCCAGAGGTGATTTTGCCTATGTACCCAGCAGCCTGGAGGTACCCAGGGATTCACACCAACTCCCACCTCCTCAACCAGTGACTGATGGGAGTTAGAGCATAAATCCATCAGCTCCTTCATCGCTTAGGTGGGATCACTGTTTTTGATACAGGGTCTCCCTCTGTCGTCCAGTCCAGAGCACAGTGGTGCAATCACGGTTCACCGCAGCCTCAACCTCCTGTGCTCAAGCAATATTCTTGCCTCAGCCTCCTGAGTAGCTGGAACTACAGGTGTGCCACCTCGCCTGGCTAATTTTTAATTTTGTGTCGAGACGGAGCTCACTATGTTGCCCAGGTGGTCTCAAATTCCTGGCCTCAGGTGATCCTCTCACCTCGGCCTTCTAAAGCGCTGGGATTACAAGTGTGAATCACCTCACCTGGCTTATTTTCATGTAATCATCAGCTTCAACCTCAACTGAAATAATCAATTCTATCAAATTAGGAACATCTGCAGGTTTACAGCGCGCACACTTGGGCCCTAGCTCAGCTCTGAGCAGCCTGTTTTGGACTCTGGGATCTGCAGGTGGAGATGAGCCTCCCAGGAACGTCCTTCTGGCTGGGGTTAGGGCTGTCCTGAAGCTGTGAGGGGTCATGCTGTCTTCAAAGACAGGCTGGAGGAGAGACCAGCAGACATCACCTTAGTCATATGGCTAAAGAAACATCACCAGTAATGAGACATGTCAACGTCACGTGCCCCTGATATGGCCTGCTAAACAGAGCACAACCTCACTTTTAAGATATTCTTGCAAAAATGCATAACCTCCATCTAATCGTGCGAAAACATCAAACTCAAACTGAAAGACAGTCTGCAGAATCACTGTCAAGTGTCAAGGTCAGGAAAGACAGGAACGGTCACAGGTAGGAGGCGGCTAAGGAGACAAGACAAGCAACTACACGTGTCATGTGGGATTCTGCCTGCCTGGGATCTGGGAACACAAAAGGGGACATTTATGGAAAGACTGGTAAAACCCGAATAAAGTCTGCAGTTAAGAGGATTGTACTAATGTTAAGATGCTAACTTTAGGGGAAGTTGGGTGGCAGGTAGATGGGAACTCCTTTGTAAGCCTTAAATCATCTTAAGATAAAAAGGTTTTTTAAAAAAGCTTTAGCTGGGGGGCCAGGCGTGGTGGCTCATGCCTGTAATCCCGGCACTTTGGGAAGCCGGGGCGGATGGATCACCTGAGGTCAGGAATTCGAGACCAGCCTGACCAACATAGTGAAACCCCATCTCTACTAAAAGTACAAAGTTAGCCAGGCATGGTGGCAATGCCTGTAGTCCCAGCTACTCAGGAGGCTGAGGCAGGAGAATCGCTTGAACCTGGGAGGTGGAGGTTGCAGTGAGCCGAGATGGTGCCATCACACTCCAGCCTAGGCAACAAGAGCGAAACTCTGTCTCAAAAGAAAAAAGAAAAAAGCTTCAGCTGGGCACAGTGGCTCATGCCTGTAATCCCAACACTCCGGGAGGCTGAGGTGGGAGGATTACTTGAGCCCAGGAGTTTGAGACCATCCTGGGCGACATAGTGAGACCCTATTTCTAAATTTTAAAAAAATTAATTAGCTGGATGTGGTGACACGCACCTCTGGTCCCAGCTGCTCCAGAGGCTAAGGCAGGAAGATTGCTTGAGCCCATGAGTTCAAGGCTGCAGTAAGCCATGATCACACCACTACACTCCAGCTGGGGCAACTGAGGGAGACCCTGCCTCCAAAGGAAAAAAAAAAAAAAAAAAGGAAGCTTAAAGACGGGTAAAAGGAGACAAAGAACAAGCTGGAATTAGACTGTGAGAAGGAATGTGGCCTTAAGCTCTGCTCCTAACAGCCACACGCATAGATGACAGTCTCACTCTAAATTTTTTCACTTTCTGCCTTTCTTCTGGAGACTTAGAAATGTCTCCAACAAAAAGTGCTTCGAGTTTTGACCCAGGAG
This sequence comes from Papio anubis, assembly GCF_008728515.1. Taxonomy (NCBI): domain Eukaryota; kingdom Metazoa; phylum Chordata; class Mammalia; order Primates; family Cercopithecidae; genus Papio; species Papio anubis. The sequence goes on from NC_044994.1 coordinate 51,284,266, forward strand.
AAAGAGGTAAACAGCCTAGTTTCCAGCTTCACAGGCAGCTTAGGGGGAAGCAGCTCAGCTTCAAAGAGCTGCACTTCACTCTTCACCACCACGACCCACACAGGCACAAGAGCCCACCTGCCGCTCCAAGGCCCTGCAAGCCCATCCGGTGTCGCTTTCCACACTGCTATCCTACATCCTCCTCTGATCCTCACCTTGACTTGATTCCACCTATATTCAAATACTGGGGAGGAAGAGAAGGGACGATGTGAGCCCTCCAGTCCTCCCCGTCGCCCTGCTCATGGGCTAATCCTGAACCGCTTTTCACAACTGTATTCCTTCCCCACCTTGGGGCAAATAAAGTCTCCCTTTACCTAGAACATACAGTTCAATACCAGATTGTTTACAACACAGTTTTATTGCTCCAGACTTTGAGGGAGACTTTGAAGAACTGCCTGTACCTTGTCCTAACTCTATTACTCAGATTAATGGTCGGCCAGCGTTCCCTTTCAGGTCAGTCACTTCCAGGGGATTTTGCAAAGACTTCTGGGTTAGTATTTGCAAAGAACTTAAACTTCCTCAAATAAAAATTCTTTTTTTTTTTTTTTGAGACGGAGTCTTGCTCTGTCGCCCAGGCTGGAGTGCAGTGGCCGGATCTCAGCTCACTGCAAGCTCCGCCTCCCGGGTTCCCGCCATTCTCCTGCCTCAGCCTCCCGAGTAGCTGGGACTACAGGCGCCCACAACCGCTCCCGGCTAATTTTTTGTATTTTTAGTATAGACGAGGTTTCACCGTGGTCTCGATCTCCTGACCTTGTGATCCGCCCGCCTCGGCCTCCCAAAGCGCTGGGATTACAGGCGTGAGCCACCGCGCCCGGCTAAAAATTCTTATAGCTGGAAATTCTGATGCCTTATAATGAGTCCTTATAAAATTCCGAGGCACTTGAAAATGTGCCTCGCTCCCAGGCATCGTTATCATTTATATGCATAAGCAGCTACCATTAGGAACACATATGACGTGACAGACAGTGAGTTATGCTCAGTATGTGCGTTAGTCCATTCTCACACTGCTCTAAAGAACTACCTGACACTGGGTAATTTATGAACAAAAGAGGTTTAATAGACTTACAGTTCCACAGGCCGCACACGAAGCATGGCTGAGAGGCCTCAGGAAACTTACAATTATGGTGGAAGGCGAAGGAGAAGCAAGCATACCTTCACAACGGCAGAGCAGCAGAGAGAGGAAAGGGAGAGGGGCCACACACTTTTAAACCGTCAGATCTCGTGAGAACTCACTCACTATCACAAGCACAGCAAGGAGGAAATCCGTTCTCATGATCCAATCGCCTCCCACCAGGCCCCTCCTCCAACTCAACATGAGATTTGGGTGGAGACACAAATCCAAACCATATCTATATGCAAAGGATCTCATTCAGCTGAACCCTGTTGCTGCCTCTGATGTAGGGAGATAAAGATCACCTGTGGTTGAAAAAGAACGCAGGCCAGGTACAGTGGCCCACACCCATAATCCCAGCACTTTGGGAGGCCAAGGCAGGAGGATTGCTTGAACCCAGGAGTTCGAGACCAGCCTGGGCAGTATAAGGAGACCTCCCTCCAACCCCAGTCTCTACAAAATTTGTGTGTGTGTGTGTTTGAGACAGAGTCTCGCTCTGTTCCCTAGGCTGGGGTGCAATGGCACAATCTTGGCTCACTGCAACCTCCGCCTCCCAGGTTCAAGCAATTCGCCTGCTTCAGCCTCCCAAGTAGCTGGGATTACAGACATGTGCCACCACGCCCGGCTAATTTTTTGTATTTTTAGTAGAGACGGGGGTTTCACCATGTTGGCCAGCCTGGTCTCAAACTCCTGACCTCAGGCGATCCACTTACCTCGGCCTCCCAAAGTTCTGGGATTATAGGCGTGAGCCTCCGTGCCCAGCCTTTACAAAACATTTAAAACTTAGCCAGGCGTGGTGACTCACACCTGTAGTCCTAGCTGCTGAGGAGGCAGGATCACTTGGGCCCAGAAGGTCGAGGCTGCAGTGAGCCCCGATTGTGCCAATGCACTCCAGCCTGGGTGACAGAGACAGACCCTGTCTCAAAAAAAGAAAAAGCAAGGGCCGGGCGCGGTGGCTCAAGCCTGTAATCCCAGCACTTTGGGAGGCCAAGACGGGCGGATTACGAGGTCAGGAGATCGAGACCATCCTGGCTAACACGGTGAAACCCCGTCTCTACTAAAAAATACAAAAAACTAGCCGGGCGAAGTGGCGGGCGCCTGTGGTCCCAGCATCTCGGGAGGCTGAGGCAGGAGAATGGCGTAAACCCGGGAGGCGGAGCTTGCAGCGAGCTGAGATCCGGCCACTGTACTCCAGCCTGGGCGACAGAGTGAGACTCCATCTCAAAAAGACACCAAAAAAAAAAAAAAAAAAAAGAAAGAAAAAAGAAAAAGCAAGTAGCACACTTGTGTTTGCACCTTCTGGGGGGACTGAGGCCACCAGCAGTGGATGGAGCAGACAGAACTCCAGGCATCGTGCCTGGCCCAGAGCAGGAAATCAAAATGCAAATGGATGGCATATCTTTTAATTATTGCAAAGTGAAATGAGCCGTTACTGGAGATGCCAAACATGGGTCAGGGAAGCAGCAATTGATATTGACAATGCAGGGTTCTCTGCTCTTCTGTCATTGCAGCTAAAACATGCACAGTATTGACAGAGGCTGGAATCAGCTCCTGAAATCAAGCCCTTTCTCGGCTATTCTCTGCCTCCTCAAGTCCACAGTTTCTTTCCTAAAGAAGCCCAGTTGTCTGGGTTTGAAGGCACGGGACACTGGGAGTGCATTTGGGGGATGTTTTCGGAGTGCTGTCTCTCACCCAGACTTTCCTGGGAACACTGTCAAACACTCCTCAGGAGTACATTTATGGTTTGGCTCATTTTCAGAGAAAAGGACACGAGGGAGCTGAGGGACTTTTGACTGTGGGAACCAGAGTAACTAAGTACCAAGTAACACAACTTGTATTACTTATGCTGGAGACTCAGCGGGGCCTTTGAATGTGAATAGCCACCAGGTGGCAATGTTATTCTCTTGAAAGTATGCATGCTGGTGGTGTGTGTATAATGTGGAGTGGAGTGTGTGTGGTGTGTATGTGCATGGTGTGTGCGTGTGATGTATGTGTGTGCCATGGGGTAAGGGGTGTATATATGGTGTGTGTGATTCAGTGTGCGTGTGTGATGTGGTGTGCATGGTATAAGGTGTAGCATGTGGCTTGTGTGCACACCCCTGTGTCGAAGCTGGGAGACAGCTTCCTTCTCATCCACCCACCATCACTCAGCCTGACAACCAGCTCTCACTCTCCTTCACCCCCCCGCCACTCACGCACACACCCTCCTCTTGCCACCATCCCTCTTCATTTCTAGCCAAAAATTAGCAGGGAGGAGCCAGAAAGCCCAACAGAGACCGCGAAACAAATATCAAATTAAAAGTATTTTCCTAGCTGGGCACAGTGGCTCCCTCCTGTAATCCCAGCACTTTGGGAGGCCAAGACGGGTGGATCACTTGAGTCCACGAGTTCGAGACCAGCCTGGGCAACATGGCAAAACCTCATCTCTACAAAAAAAAATATTTTAAAAATTAGCCGGGTATGGTGGCATGTACCTGTGGTCCCAGCTACATGGGAGGCTGAGGTGGGAGAATCACTTGAGCCCAGGAGGTCAAGGCTGCAGTGAGCCAAGATCACACCCTGTCTTAAAACAAACAAACAACAACAACAAAACAGAAACACATCTTGGGAAGTACAGTGGGTCCTCAGTGAGCCTCTCCTTGTTGCCCCATTCTCTCTCCCACTTGTTCTCGCCCCCACACCCGAGTCGTTCTTCTTAGGAGCCCACTCCCTCTGGCTCCCCAAGCCCAGCTAGGCAGTGGTTAATGCTTTCCAGAAAGAGGTCCCCATCAGTCTTGTGATTTCCTTCTTGTTGGCATGTGCATTTGGAAGGAGGACCCTAGACAGAGCAAAGTCCTCAGAAGAAACATCCTCAAACACCGGTGCTTCAGGCCCGGTTCATGTTAGACTACCCGGATCTAGAGGACACTTCGTGGGGAAGCTTCCCATTGCCCTGAGATCACAGCAGTGCAGGAAAGCCCATCTCCTCTGTGTTTGTGGAAAGCAGTTATCCTCAAAGGCCTTAAGACTCCAGCCGGCCGGGTGTGGTGGCTCATGCATGTAATCCCAGCACTTTGGGAGGCCAAGGTGGGCGGATCACAAGGTCAAGAGATCAAGACCATCCTGGCCAACATGGTGAAACCCCGTCCATACAAAAAATACAAAACTTAGCTGGGTGTGGTGGTGCATGCCTGGTGGTCCCAGTTACTCAGGAGGCTGAGGCAGGAGAATCGCTTGAACCCAGGAGGCGGATGTGGCAGTGAGCCAAGATCATGCCACTGTACTTCAGCCTGGTGACAGAGCAAGACTCCGTCTCAAAAAAAAAAAAAAAAAAAAAAGCCTCTAGCCTGGCGAAGGACCTGGGCAGCACACACAGGAGTACACTCACACATGCAGGAGCTGCAAGCGCGTCCCCCAACATTGATATTGCTCTCTCCCCACCTGCTTCAGAGGCATTAAAAGCCATCCGGAAGGACTGCCTCCAGCCATTTCCAAATGCATTGACAGAATGGACTTGTCTCCACAGAACAGACCTCCAGGGACTCAGGTGAGGCCAGCCGTTTACAACAGTGTCATGATGCAGGAGAGGCAGCTGATGCTCTGGAAAGAGCTTGTGGTTTATTTTGATGAGTGCTTTGAGTTCAGATCCAGACTCCGTGGTCTAACCGGCTGCATGACCCCAAGAAATTTATTGAACCTGCCTAAGTTTCCATCTCTCTGCAAATTGAGGTTGATAATCCTGTGAGTCTTGATTATATAATATCTTATTGTGAGTCTTGGTAATATGAGGTAATAGAGGCAGATTTACAAGGCAAAAAGGTCAAAGACAATCTTAATATTGCTAATTGTGCTGAGTGCTCGACATACATAAATTATCTTCACAGCAGACCCTACTTTGCAGAAGCGGAAAGTGAAGCCTAAGGAAGGTAAGTGCTTCCATGAGCTGTAATTGTCAGAGGAACTCTGTGCTGGCCAGAGGTCCAACTCCTTCCTATGAGAAATTAACTGGGATATTTTTACATTTCGGCCAGGGTGTGTGGTGAGGAGAAGAGGCTTTGGGAGAGGTTAGATTTGGGTTTGGGTTTGCATGCTTTGTTCTGCTGAGTCCTGGGTATTGCTCCTGTATGTGGGTGATGCATTTAATAATGAAAAGGCCCCTCATGAAATGGGTGACTGGGTCTCCCCAGTGTGTATTTAAGAGCATGACAGGCCAGGCACGGCAGCTCACTGCAGAGGCCAAGGCTTGCTGGATGGCTTGAGCCTAGGAGTTCGAGACCAGCCTGGGCAACAAGGCAAAATCCTGTCTCTGCAAAAACTACAAAAATTAGCCAGGCACGGTGGTGCATACCTGTAGTCCTAGCTACTCAAGAGGCTAAGATGGGCGGATCAATTGAGCCCAGGAGGTGGAGGCTGCAGTGAGCTGAGATTGTGCCACTGCACTGCAGTCTGGACAACAGAGCCAGACCCTGTCTCACACACACAAAAAAAGACATTTTCCAGGTCAAAAAAATGATCTCTAAGAAAGTGGCAATATAAGAATTACTAAAAACATCAACATATCCCTCCAGAAGACATTTATGTTCTTTTTAAGGCACTAAATGATGTTTAGAAAATATGCTAACATCTTTTTCATCAGGCATGGTCAGAAAAGTGGTCATTTTTACAGTAACTGTGTTCTGCATTTGGATGCTCAAATCTTTACATACCAAGGCATTTAAATATCACTACTGGGGCCAGACGCAGTGGCTCACACCTGTAATCCCAGCACTTTGGGAGGCCAAGGCGGGCTGATCACTTGAGGTCAGACGTTCGAGACCAGCCTAGCCAACATGGTGAAACCCTGTCTCTACTTTTTTTTTTTTTTTTTTTGAGACGGAGTCTTGCTCTGTGCCCCAGGCTGGAGTGCAGTGGCGCGATCTCAGCTCACTGCAAGCTCCGCCCCCCCGGGTTCACGCCATTCTCCTGCCTCAGCCTCCCGAGTAGCTGGGACTACAGGCGCCCGCCACCTCGCCTGGCTAATTTTTCTTGTATTTTTAGTAGAGACGGGGTTTCACCGTGTTAGCCAAGATGGTCTCGATCTCCTGACCCCGTGATTCCCCCGCCTCAGCCTCCCAAAGTGCTGGGATTACAGGCGTGAGCCAACACATCCGGCCCCCTGTCTCTACTATTAAAAAAAGAAATACAAAAATTAGCCAGGTGTGGTGACGCACGCCTGTAGTCCCAGCTACTCAGGAGGCTAAGGAATGAATCGCTGAGAATCACTTGAACACGCGAGGCGGAGGTTGCGGTGAGCTGAGATCGCCACTGCACTCCAGCCTAACAGAGCAAGACTCCATCTCTAAATAAATAAATAAATAATAGGCCAGGCACAGTGTCTCACGCCTGTAATCCCAGCACTTTGGGAAGCTTAGATAGACAGATCACCTGAGGTCAGGAGTTCGAGATCAGCCTGGCCAACATGGAGAAAACCCATCTCTACTAAAAATACAAAATTAGCCGGGCATGGTGGCACATGCCTATAGTCCCAGCTACTCGGGAGGCTGAGGCAGGAGAATCGCTTGAACCTGGGAGGCGGAGGTTGCAGGGAGCAAAGATCACACCACTACACTCCAGCATGGGCAACAGAGCGAAACTCCATCTCAAAATAAATGAATAAATAAATTAAAACATCACTATTGGCAAAAGCTTTCTAACTTGCATTGCCTGTCTAGGTCACAAAGTTTGCTAATGTCTTGTAGCCTGGATGGTTTTATTGATCCCCGACAGAACTTTTATTATCCTGAGGGAAAACAGACTGGAAAGAGGACGGGAAATTTGTTTGTTTTTGGAACAGCAGTGGGGGAGGAATAAATGGGAAGAAGGAACGTGGGGAGGAGATGGACGCTAAGAAGGAGAGATGGGGCGAGGGAGAGGGAACCACAGCCACGCAGGATGGAAGAGCAGGGACAGCGTGAAGGCGTGAGAACCGAGGCAGGGCAGGGGACTTCAGAGGCAGAAGCCCTTCAGAAGCTCTGCAAATTGAAATGCTAAGAAGAACATGCAGTCATTTTGACAAGGGCAGAGCAGAAAATGTCACGCATGCGCACAGAGGACGGAAGGCCAGGATCCGCCGCCAAGCAGGGCTGTCGGGGACTGGTCGCCTCCTCTGGGCATCGTCAAAGGGCAAGATTGGTCTGGTCCTCTTTCTAACACCTCCCACCCCGGATGCAGCCAAGAGTGGCTGCAGCCTAATTTTCCACATGTAAACAATGACCTCAGTGATGCCCACGGGGCCCCTCTCTAGCCTTCTCCTCCTGGGAAACAACTGAGTTCTCCATGGGCGTCTCCTCCCCCTCCGGAACCAAGGGCTCTGGGATGTTTACAGCCCCCTCTGAGAAGGGCAGGCCGTGGAAAACCATCTCCTCCCTTCCTTCCCCCTCTGCCTTTCCTAGCTGGGGCCTCTGCACAATGGAGCCTGGCCAGGCCCTGTTGCTGAGGGAATCAGCAGAGGGCCCAGCCCCCTCCCCACAGAAATAACCTCAAGAGAAGGATTCACTTGCCCTCATCTCCAGGCTTTGGAAGAGGGTGGGTGCCTGGCCAGGAGATTGGCCACTGCTCACTGGCCCAGAGGAAGCAGGGCCACCGGCCTGATCCCACCTCTCCCTTCTGCCCATCTTCACTCCCCTCTCCTCAACTACAAGCCCCCCAAAAATAGAGACCTCAGGCTTTGCTCCCCTGCTGCAGGAAGGGAGAGCCACCGCCAGACACTGCCTGGGGTCCTCCTGTTCTGATCTCACCCGGTACTTGGAGTCAAAGAGGACCTGGCTTCCCTCTCGGGATACATGAATTTCTTTGGTTGTGACTCATTGTCTGTAAATGTTGCTGGAGATGAATCAGACCCCACCTGCTACCTGCGGCTGAGACGCTGCCAACAGACACAGAAAGGTGTGCGGCAGCCACCACCTGCCTCCTCTCTCTCAGCGCTGAAGGAGCCCACAGCTCCCCTGGGATAAGGTCTTCATTGTGGCTTTCCAGGCCTTCCTTAGGGCCTTTGGATCAGGGAAGCCTGCCCTAAACTGCACATTAGTGTCCATGACTCACCTTTGAAAAATCTCCACAACCAGGCCTCGCCCGACCCTGCAAAGACAGATGCAGTTACTCTGGGCAGGGACTCAGAGCAAGGGGTTTTTTAAGTGCCCCAGGTCCTGGGCTGAGAACGCCTAGTGGCTGTCTCAGATGCTCTAGCTCAGCTGAGATCCGGTGGCTTGTCCAAGTTCACATTGTCGGCAGGAGAGCTGGAGCAATGACACAGGATTCATGCCTTGAGCACAGCGTTCTATCATAGGATTTTTCTACTTAAGAAAGGAATTTGATAAAATTATTTTGGAAATTTATACAATATAGAAAGATAAAAAGAAGTCAATTAGATCACCCCTAAACCTTAACGCCCAGAGGTAAGCACTGTTAACATTGTGGGTTATGTTTTCATTTATTTTCAAATATTTAATGTGTAAAACAGGTCATACACAACACGTAGCTGTGCATCCTGCCCACGCCCAGCCAACCATGTTGCTAAAAACAGCTGACCATGTTTTTAGCAGGCTGTTGGCAAAGAGTGTCAAAAATATCTTAGAACTGGGCATGGTGGCACGTACCTATAATCCCAGCTATTCAGATGGCCGAGGAGGGAGGATAGCCTGGGCCCAGGAGGTCAAGGCTGCAGTGAGCTATGATTGCATCACTGCACTCCAGCCTGGGCAACAGAGCGAGACCCTGTCTCTAAAATAGATACATATGTATTTTTTTAATTGACATTTTTCAGCCCGCTAATTCCATTTCTAAGAATCTGTTCTGGCTGGGTGCAGTGGCTCACGCTTGTAATCCCAGCACTTTCGGAGGCCGAGGCAGGTGGGTCACCTGAGGTCAGGAGTTCGAGACTAGCTGGCCAACATGGTGAAACCCCATCTCTACTAAAAATACAAAAAAATTTGCTGGGCATGGTGCTGGGAGCCTATAATCCCAGCTACTCAGGAAGCTGAGGCAGGAGAATAGCTTGAACCCGGGAGGCAGGGGTTGCAGTGAGCGAAGACCACGCCATTGCACGCCAGCCTGGGCAACAAGAGCAAAACTCTGTCTCAAAAAACAAAGAATCTATTCCAAGAATGGTCAGCTGCATGCAAAAAAATTATTTACAGAGACTTTATTTTATTGTATTTATTTTCTGAGACAGGGTCTTGCTTTGTCACCGAAGCTCGCATGCAGTGGTGCTAACATAGCTCACTGAAACCTCGACTTCTTGGGCTCAAGCCATCCTCCCCATTCCTCCCAAAGCACTGGATTACAGGTGTGAGCCACTATACCCAGCCAGCTTTCATTTGAATGTTATTTATAATAGTCAAAATTGTCAACCTCATAAATGTAAAAAGGTAGAGGAATCGTTTAATAAATTGTAGTTTTGCATGGCATCCTTTGAGGTCATTAAAATCACATTTTTAAAAAATGTGTGATGCCTATGATAATTGTCCCCTCCCACTGTCCCTCCCTCCGTGTTTGTCTTGATGCTCAATGCCTATATCCACGTCTTCCAGGAATGTCCCTCCTCTGATCCTACTGTAACCCCTTTGAATGGTACGAGGCCAATTGATCTTTCTCTTCCAGATCACTCGTAGCATGTATTGTCAGTACCAAGTGTTTTGGCAGTTTTTTCATTTTACTATTATTTATTATATACTACTTCTATTTGCTTCTCTGGCATGTAGGTGAGAATGTGTGTGTGAGGTTGGGCACGGTGGCTCACGCCTGTAATCTCAGCACTTTGGGAGGCCAAGGCAGGCAGATCATCTGAGGTCAAGAGTTCAAGACCAGCCTGGCCAACATGGTGAAACCCCATCTCTACTAAAAATACAAAAATTAGCTGGGTGTGGTGGCGGGCGCCTGTAGTCCTAGCTACTCAGGAGGCTGAGGCAGGAGAATCGGGTAACCTAGGGGAGGCAGAGGCCAGTGAGCCAGACTGGGCGCCACTGCACTTCCAGCCTGGGCGCATGAGCAAAGATTCGGGCTTCAATAAATAAATAAATATGTGTGTGAGTACATTTGTGTCTGTGTGTGATTGTGTATGTATTTGTACGAGAGAAAGAGAACTCAGAATTACCAACGGCTCAAGGGCTGGAACCGTGACTTACAAATCTTCATTCTTTGCCAGCTCTTCAGTTTCAGCATAGCTAATCTTCACCATCTTCCCACCCAGCCATGCCACAAACCTTTTCATTCCGCGAAGACTTTCTTTTTTTTTGAGACGAGTTCTTTCTGTCGCCTTCAGGTTGGAGTGCAGTGGCCGGATCTCAGCTCACTGCAAGCTCCTCCGCTTCTCCTGGTTCACGCATTCTCCTCGCCCCAGCCTCCGAAAGAAGGACTACAGGCGCCGGGCCACCTCTCGGCTAGTTTGTATTTTAATAGAGACGTGGGTTTCACCAGAAGCATGATGGTCTCGATCTCCCATCTCGCGGATCCGCTCCGCCTCGCCTCCCAAAGTGCTGGGATTACAGGCTTGAGCCACCGCGCCCGGCCCCGTGCGCAAGACTTTCTAAACTGGCTCTTCCTCTTGCATTGCCAGTTTATTTGGTGATATCACCCCTTCTCCTTTGGGCCACCCAGAGTTAAATTTTTTGGAATCCCTGACATAGAATCCTACCATTGCGTTTTCTAAAGTCTTGTCACGTGTCTTTTTCTGTTCCATTGCCACCATCGCAGGCAGCAATTTTCCATCACTTCAACTCTGTCTCCACTGAGCTATCTGCTGGCAGCCTCTTGGCCCTTCAAACTATCTCGTGTTCAACCACTTGTTTCAGGTACCGCATCACTTCTCTGGCTAAAAAGCCATCAATGGCCACTTATAAACTGTCATTATTAAATGAAGTGCTAACTTCTTATCCTGGCACATGAGTACCTCCTTAATTTGATCCCAACCCATCCATCTTCCTGGTTTTATTTATTTATTTACAGATGGGGTCTCGCCATGTTGCCCAGGCTGGTCTCAAACTCCTGGGCTCAAGCGATCCTCCTGCCTCAGCCTCCCAAAGTGCTGGGATTACAGGCGTGGGCCACCACACCTGGCCCATCTTCCTGTTTTATATCACACAACTTCCTGACTAATAATATCCCAAGCTCCTGCCAAGCTTTGTATGCAACAACCCCAGAACACACCCTGTGTCCTCAGGCCTCCTCCACTTACTACTATGAGATTTGGATAATTTGCTTAACCACTTCCACCTTAACCCCTCATCTATAAAATGGGGATAATGCTAATGATACCTTCTTGAACTCCTGGCCTCAAGCAATCCTACCATCTCGGCTTCCCAATGTACTGGGATTACTGGCATGAGCCACCACACCTGGAAACACCTTCTTTACAAGGATTGTGGTGAAAGCAAAGCAGATGCAGGAATGCAACAACTATCATTTATTTGCTCACAGTTTTGCAACTGGAATTGAGCAGGCAGGGACTGCTTGGCAGCTGAGGTGGATCAACAGGGTGGAGGACCTACCACCACGTGGATCACTCGGAGTTGGTGACTTGGTACTATTGGCTGGGAGTTCAGCTGGCACCATGGTCCAGGAGCCTCAGTTGTCCTCTGCTTGGACTTTCCAGGCGGCTTAGGGACTTCCTATAGTATGTCAGCTGGGTTCTTTCTAATAGAGGGGAAGCAGAAATTGCCAGGCTTCTTAAGGGCTAGGCCTAGACCTAACTGGCAGAGCATAACTTCCATCACATCCTATTTGTCAAAGCGGTCATAGGCCAGCCCAGATCCCAGGGGGTGGAGAGGTAGGCTCCACCTCTCCAAAAGGAAGTGGTAAGTGCACTGGAGGAAGGAAAGAATAATAACAACCATCTTTGAGACAGGTCGCCTTAGGGTTTCTGCAGTCTTGTCTAGTAGAAGAGATGCTCAACAGTATGCATTTACTGAACTCTTAAAGCGTGTCATTTTTGTTGTTGTTGTTTTTTTTGAGACGGAGTGCAGTGGCACGATCTCGGCTCACTGCAAGGTCCGCCTCCCGGGTTCACGCCATTCTCCTGCCTCAGCCTCCCAAGTAGCTGGGACTAGGTGCCCGCCACCACGCCCAGCTTTTTTTTTTTGTATTTTTAGTAGAGACGGGGTTTCACCGTGTTAGCCAGGATGGTCTCGATCTCCTGACCTCGTGATCCGCCCGTCTCGGCCTCCCAAAGTGCTGGGATTACAGGCGTGAGCCACCGCACCCGGCCAAGCGTGTCACTTTTGTCCCAAGATTGCTTGGATTGCTGCCATAAATCATGATTTGACTTTTCCTCTTGCTGTGATTAGTCATGATATTCCAAGTAAATATTAAGCTCTTTGGGGGCAAGACTCTTATCTACAGTAAACAATTTTTGTTCCCCCCACAGAGATGTACACATTGTTAACTATCTGTGAATATGCAGCGTTTGACTTATTTTCGGCCCTAGCACTTGATTTATTGACAGTCATGGTACACGGAAGGGAACATAAGAGTTGCTTTTATTGAATTTTTGTTGGGTCAGGAGGCTTTCTGGGCTCTGGGGAAGACTCAGAGAAACGGCTCCTTTGTTCTCCAGCCCTGCCCAGCCCAGAGCCTTCCAGAAGGGAAAGCTCAGTGAGGAGGCTGCAGACTGCCGAGGGCGTGTTGAGGAAATTCCATTCAAGACCCTCATTTCCGAAAGTGCTCTGTGATTAGCCCGGCTTTGTGCCAGCCCCAGTCCAGAGGCAGAGAGGCCAGCCCTTAGGTCACCAAAAGCACCAGGAAAATACAAATGCGGCCCCTTTACAGCCCTGCACAGGAGGTTAAAGGATTTGCTTTGTAGTTTGTTTATCTCACAGACTGAAGCCAATTATCCCAATTACTAAAAAAAAAATAAAGTTGACTACAGATTGTATTTTTAAGTTCATTTAATCTCCAAAACAGGCTGCTACACACAGTTTTCCTTTGGTTCCAACAACTCAGGCCCAGTCTCTGTGGCAGGGAGGGTAGCCCCTGAGGGTCACATGTCCGAGGGCCAACGGAGGTCAGAGGTCACTTAATCGTTCCCAAATGCGCCAGCAAGTAGCCATAGATTTGAACTTTGCATTGTTGCTGTGGACCTAGGGCCTTCTTGGGAGGGGAGAGCTGGGGGAGCTATCTCTGCAGTTCAAAGGCGGCCGCTGTGGTTTCACTTGGCTTAAGGTTTCAGTCCTTGAATCCTAAACACAATCCCGGCTGGCCTCCTGTGCATGGGAGGTGGGGGGTTGGGACTTGGGATGGACATTCTGTGTAACCCAAAACCGCAAGCCCTGCAGCTTCACGGTGGCCTCGGGGCTGGGAGACCCTCAGGATCAGCATCAGAGGCTGAAAATACCTGTGACTATTTTCAGAAGCCCATGAGTGTTGATGCAGAAGGCCCAGACCAGCCAAGAGCTCCTCACCTCCAAGCCCAGTGAGGACACTGGGATTCAGAAATGCACCCCAAGTTCTAGCCTTAACCACTAGCAGAGTGGGTGTTTGCTAGAATGGGTGAGTTGAAAAGGAAGTCAAAGGTCCTAGATGGTATAGTCCCCTCAAATAAGCATCTCCCCATATACCTGAAAATCTACCTTAAGTATGATGTATATTTATATCTATTGACATGGAAAGATGTGTTAAGATACAGAAAGTGCAAAATACAAGCCACAGAACACAGTTGGTTAGGCTGGGTATAGTGGCTCATGCCTATAATCCCGTGCTTTGGGAGGCCAAGGCGGGAGCATCACTTGAGACCAGGAGTTCAAGACCAGCCTGGCCAACATGGCGAAACCCCACCTCTACTAAAAATACAGAAGTTAACCGGGCGTGGTGGTGCACACCTGTAGTCCCAGCTATCGGGAGGCTGAGGTTCAGGAGAATCTCTTGAATCTGGGAGGCGGAGGTTGCGGTGAGTTGAGATTGTGCCACTGCACTTGCACTCCAGCCTGGGTGACAGAGGGAGACCCCATCTCAAAAAAAAAAAAAAAGAAAAGAAAAGAAAAAAAAAAAGAAAAAAGTTAGGCTCAGACTTTCAACTGCACAGGGGGTTCAGTGCAGTTGAACAACCTCCAAGTTTTTCGAGGGTCAACTGTATTATATAGAATACAGTGCTGACTGTATACAGGATGCACACACACCCCTGCACACGGGAAAAATGTGGAAGAATATACATAAAAATGTTACTAACGGTATCCTAAACAAGTAGGATTTCAAGTAATTTTTTTCTTTTTTTTGCATTTTGGAATTTACTTACACTACATATATATTATGTAATTTCTTCAAAGAAAATATCTCTAACATTCATACATAATTTCTTTAGTACAATGTTTTTCAAACTGTAATTTAGAAAACACCAGCATCATTAGCCTGGGCAACATGGCAAGAACCCGTCTTCATAAAAAATGGAAAAATTAGCTGGGCAAGATAGCACACACCTGTAGTCCCAGCTACTCAGGAGGCTGAGGTGGGAGGATCACTTGAGCCTGGGAGGCAGAGGCTGCAGTGAGTGGAGACAGCGCCACAGCACTCCAGCCTGGGTAACAAAGTGAGTACCTGCCTCAAAAAAAAAAAAAAAACAGAAGGATGGGCACGGTGGCTTACGCCTGTAATCCCAGCACTTTGGGAGGCCAAGGTGGGCAGATCACCTGAGGTCAGGAGTTCCAGACCAGCCTTGACCAACATGGTAAAACCCCATCTCTACTAAAAATACAAAAATTAGCTGGGTATCATGGCATCCACCTGTAATCCCAGCTACTAGAGAGACTGAGGCAGGAGAATCGCTTGAACCCAGGAGGCGGAGGTTGCAGTGGGCCGAGATTTGCACTCCAGCCTGGGCAACAAGAAGGAAACTCCGTCTCAAAAAGAAAAAGAAAAGAAAAAAGAAAAGAAAACACTAGCATCAGGCTTAGAAAGTTCGCCGAAAATGAAGAATGAAGATTTTCTGGGCACTACTCAGACCTGTTAAATGAGAATCTTGGGGGCTTCAGGAGAGCTGAGGAAGGGTGTTTTTTATTTTTGTTTTTTTTCCTTAATTGAGACTGAATCTGGCTGTGACTCCCAGGCTGGAGTGCAATGGTACAATCTCAGCTCACTGCAACCTCTGCTTCCCAGATTCAAGCGATTCTCCTGCCTCAGCCTCCCAAGTAGCTGGGATTACAAGCACGTGCCACTACGCCCGGCTAATTTTTGGATTCTTAGTAGAGACGGGGTTTCACCACGTTGGCCAGGCTGGTCTTGAACTCCTGACCTCAAATGATCCGCCTGCCTCGGCCTCCCAAAGTGCTGAGAGTACAGGCATGAGCCACCACACCTGACTGAAGGAAGGTATTTTCAACACCCTCTTCAGGCAGTTCTAATGTAATGCGATCCACCTGTTAGGGACTAACTGTTTGTGTCCCTCCCCCGTAAATTCATAGGTTGAAATCCCTACCCCTGAGGTAATGGTATTAGAAGGTAGAGCCTTTGGGAAGTGATTACATCATGAGTGGAGCTTTGGGAATAGGATTAGTTCACTAATAAAAGGAAGACCCCAGTGAAGTCAGCATCTGCAACCTGGAAGAGAGACCTCACCAGAACCTGACCACACTGGTACCCTAATCTCAGACTTCCAGCCTCCAGACCTGTGAGAAACAAAGTTCTGTTGTTTTATAAGCCATGCCATCTATGGTACTTGGTTATAGCAGCCTGCACCATCTGAGTGGATGTTTGCTTTCTTTAAAGGTTCTTTGGCCAGGCACGGTGGCTCACGCCTGTAATCTCAGCTCTTTGGGAGGCCAAGTTGGGTGGATCGCTTGAGGTCACCAGTTCAAGACCAGGCTGGGCAACATGGTGAAACCCTATCTCTACTAAAAATACAAAAATTAGGCGGGCATGGTGGTGCACACTTGTAATCCCAGCTACTCGGGAGGCTGAGGCAGGAGAATCACTTGAACCCAGGAGACAGAGGTTGCAATGAGCCAAGATTGTGCTGCCACACTCCAGCCTAGGTGACAGAGTGAAACTCCATCTCAAAAAAAAAAAAAAAGTGAGACATTCCAGTTGTGACCACTGAACCCCTCTGTCCCGGCCTTGCTGTCCCTGCTGGTCCTTCCCCCCTCCCTCCTTCCTATATGTGCCCAGGAACCAGAAATAGCCTATCGACCCTGAAGGAGTCGAACAGCCCTTACCCCTTACCACCAGTCCCCAGCAGAGCTTCCTGGAATCATTTTCCTCTCCCTTCCCCTTGCTCTGTTTTCTCTTTCACTTCCCTAGGCTCTTTGGCTAGGACTGGCTGCAGAAGTTGATTTGCACAATTATTTAACCTTGCTAGGAATGAAAGCTGTAAACCAAATTAGGTATGCCAGCAGGTAGCAGGCATAGGAGAAGAATCACGGCATACATCTGACCCTCGTCCTTGCTTCTCGTGATCCTAGGGAGGTTATTTAACCTCTCTAAGCCTCTGTGTCCTCAGCTGTGAAATGGGAATAGTCACACCTGTTCATGGAGTTGCTAAGAAGTTTAAAAATAAAATCAGCTTTGGGAGGCCGAGGCGGGCAGATCACGAGGTCAGGGGTTCAAGACCAGCCTGGCCAACATGGTGAAACCCCATCTCTACTAAAAATACAAAATTAGCCGGGCATGGTGGCGGGCGCCTGTAATGCCAGCTACTTGGGAGGCTGAGGCAGGAGAATTGCTTGAACCCAGGAGGTGGAGGTTGCAGTGAGTGGGATCACATCACTGCACTCCAGCCAGGGTGACAGAGCAAGACTCCGTCTCACATAAATAAATGCTTGCTTCTGCAAACCAGGATCCAGCACACTGTTTTGCAGCCTGTTTCTGGCCTGCAGCCTGTTTTTGTACTATCCACAAGTTAGGAATGGCTTTTCCATTTTTTACGGCTTGTAAAGAAAAACAAAATGAACACATGCAACAGAGACCATATGTGGCCCACAAAGCCTAAAAAATTTACTACCTGGCACTTAAAGGAAAACGTTTCTTGATCTCTGCTATTTGCCACCAGAAAGTCAAGGGTTTTATCTGTCCTTTGCCTTCCTGCACAAATAGAGTTGTGTGGTTTCATATTTTTGTTTGTTTTTAAGTTAAAGGGGATTTAAAGATGTTTCTAAGCATAGAACAGAAGCCAAAGGCAATAAAGGACAGGAGCAGTTGGAGAAACAGAAGAGAGGGATGTTAATTAAAGGAGAATGGTCTTGAAGTAGAGAGGTTTGAAGAAGCAAGTGGAGGGGAGGAAAGATGTATTTTCCTCTACCGTCTTACATTCATGGCAGCAGCCCCTGTAACAAAAGAGAAAAGCATACAAATGTAATTAATGTAAATTAACCACGGCATGAAGCCTTCAAAAGGAAATGAAAACCCAGACCGGGCGCGGTGGCTCACGCCTGTAATCCCAACACTTAGGGAGGCCAAGGCGGGCAGATCACAAGGTCAAGAGATCGAGACCATCCTGGCCAACATGGTGAAACCCCATCTCTACTAAAAATACAAAAATTAGCCGGGTGTGGTGGCGGGTGCCTGTAGTCCCAACTACTCAGGAGGCTGAGGCAGGAGAATCTCTTGAACCCAAGAGGCGGAGGTTGCAGTGAGCCGAGATCGTGCCACTGCACTCCAGCCTGGCGACAGAGCAAGATTCCGTCTCAAAAGAAAAGGAAAAAAGAAAATGAAAACCCAATGAAACAGTGAAACCTGAGTATTTTAATGCTAGATTTGATGAACGGTACAGTCATGGAGAAATATGAGGTAGCAAAAAAGTATGATCTAACAGCAATAAATGGGGAGGCTAGGCAAGCTTGTTTGTTCAGATTCTCTCCCTCCCTGGGTCTTCAGAGATGAAGATGCTGTCGTTCTCTGGGTAGAAGGAGGGTACGTGTTACATTAGGATTTCATGACCGGCTTCAGGGAAAGGTCAGAAAATCCTTCCTAGGTGTTATAACCTGCTTCAAGGAAAAAGAGCAGAGAAAGTCAGATCTTCCTGCATAAAGTCTTTTTTTAAATTAACTTTTTTTTTAGAGATAAGGTCTTACTCTATCTGTTGCCCAGGCTGGAGTGCAGTGGTACCATCATGACTCACTGCAGTCTCGAGCTCCTGGGCTCAACCCATCCTCCCACCACAGCTTCCTGGGCAGCTGGGACTATAGATGCACCACTGTGCCCAGCTAATTTTTAAAATTTTTGTAAATACCGGCATCTCACTATGTTGCCCAGGCTAGTCTTAAACTCCTAGCCTCAAGCAATTCGCCCACCTTGGCCTCCCAAAGCACAGGGATTACAGGCACACACCACGGCACCTAGCCCACACATTATTGCAGCTTAAAATATTTGAGGGTAGCATGTCCTGAATCCCATCAATGGGACACCTTTTTCTCTAAGGCTGGTGGTAATGGCTTAGGATCTCGTCCAATGGAGAAGACGATGGGATGGGAGGAGTGGGATAAAGGTTCCATGAGCCTGTCAAGAAGAAAAGGAAGTCCGGGCGCGGTGGCTCACGCCTGTAATCCCAGCACTTAGGGAGGCCGAGGCTGGTGGATCACCTGAGGTCAGGAGTTTGAGACTAGCCTGGCCAACATGGTGAAACCCCATCTCTATTAAAATACAAAATTAGGCGGTGGTGGCTCAAGCCTGTAATCCCAGCACTTTGGGAGGCGGGGTGAGATCCGCGAGGTCAGAGATCGAGACCATCTAGCTAACATGGGTGAAACCCGTCTCTACTAAAATAAAAAACTAGCGAGGCGTGGTGGCTGAGCCTGTAGTCCCAGCTACTGGGAGGCTGGTAGGAAGAATGCATTGAACCCGGGGAGTGAGCTTGCAGTGAGCGAGGTCAGCGCCCACTGCGCCTCCAGCCCTAAAGGCGACAGAGAAGCGAGACCGTCTCAAAAAAAAAAATACAAAATTAGACCAGCCTGCCCAACGTGCAGAGAGCCCCATCTCTATTAAAATATAAAAATTAGCAGTGTGGTGGGTGCCTGTAATCCCAACTGCTTGGGAGGCTGAGGCAGGAGAATGCAGCTTGAACCTGGGAGGCCCAGGAGTTGCAGTGAGCTGAGATGGCACCATTGCACTCCAGCCTATGGGCAACAAAGCGAAACTCTGTCCTAAAAAACCAAATTAATTGGCGAGTGGCTCAAGCCTGTAATCCCAGCACTTTGGGAGGCCGAGATGGAAGCGGATCGAGGTCAGAGATGAGACCATCCTGGCTAGCGGTGAAACCCGTCTCTACTAAAAAAATACAAAAACTAGCCGAGGTGAGGCGCCTGTAGTTCCAGTTGGGAGGCTGAGGCAGGAGAATGGTAAACCGGGAGGCGGAGCTTGCAGTGAGCTGGTCGGCCCACCTACACTCCAGCCTATAGGCGACACAGGAGAACTCCGTCTCAAAAAAAGCAAAACAAAAAACAAAATTAGCTAGGCGTAGTAGGCATACCTGTAGTCCTGCAGCCTTGGAAGAGGCTGAGCAGGAGAGTTGCTTGAACCCAGGAGGCAGAGGTTGCAATGAGCCGGCATCACGTCATTCTACTCCAGCCTGGGCGGGAAGAGCAAAACTGTCTCAAGAAAGAAGAAAAGGAGAGGAAGCCAACAAAGGCCGGCAAAGACAGGATTGTCCATGGGGGAGTGGTGCCCACCTACTGGGGGTCAGGAAAACCTCCCAAAGACTTGGAAATGGGCAAAAGAATCCTGGTGTCCTTGTAGTAGAGTGCTGGGTGTTTCTAGAGGCCCTTCCAGGACTCATCTGACTCCAGAGGCGGGGTCTTGGGTTGTTTGTGATTGGCTAAGCTATTTAACAATTCTGTAGGGATGAAGTTGTAGAAAACTGACAACATAAATTTTCCTTGTCCATCAGAATGCACAGATTCCTGTCCATAGCAATGCAAAGGAATCACGTCTTTACAGAAAAAAAACCTCTGTAAATTAAATTCTCATTTGAACCAATTTTAGCAGCTTACTGGTTTCCACATTCACGAATGAATTAAAATCTTTGATACATGTTCATTTTATATTTGCATGAGTCAGGATTTTACTTTTTTGAAAACTAGAATTTAGCATAGGTCCTTCAAAAACAACAATAGGCCAGGTGCAGTGATTCACACCTGTAATCCCAGCACTTTGGGAGGCCAAGGCGGGTGGATCACCTGAGGTAACCAGTTTGAGACCAGCCTGGCCAACATGGTGAAACCCCATCTCTACTAAAAATACAAAAATTAGCTGGGTGTGGTGGTGCACACCCGTAATCCCAGCTACTTGGGAGGCTAAGGTAGGAGAATTGCTTGAACCTGGGAGGCCAAGGTTGCAGTGAGCTGAGATCACACCACTGCACTCCAGCCTGGGCAGCAGAGCGAGACTCCATCTCAACATAAAAAATAAATTAAAAATAAAGAGAAAACAGAAAAAACAAAAAAGACAATAAAGAGTCTTGGAGATTAAAAACAAAACACAAAAGATAAGATGGGGCTAGGTGTGATAGCTCATGCCTGTAATCCCAACACTTTGGGAGGCCGAGGCAAGAAGATCACTTGAGGCCAGGAGTTCAAGAGCAGCCTGAGCAGCATAGTGAGAACCCATCTCAGCTAAAAATTTAAAAATTAGCCAGGTGTGGTGGCACGTGCCTGTTGTACCAACTACTTAGGAGGCCGAGGCAAGAGGATTGCTTGAGCACAGGAGGTCGACGCTGTAGTGAGCCCTGACGGTGCCACTGCACTCCAGCCTGGGTAACAGAGTGAGACCCTGTCTCAAAAACAAAAAGACAATTTTTAAAGTTTAATAGGCCGGGCAGCCTCCTTCCACAAGCACTGTGTGTACCACACATTGCCTAGGAATTAAGAAAACTACAATTTGCACATTGCTTTCTCAGCTGTAGGAGCTGTTTTTCAACCCTATGAGTTTAGAAAACTGATATCAATGACTCCTGCATAGACATGCAAATGAATTTTGTCCAGTTGAAGTGCAATTGATCCCAATCTGCTACCACCACCACCTATGAAGCCAGTTTTGCCTCTATTAATAAAGGCACTCAGCATTCCTAATTGACTATATATTTATGTGTCTGCTATTTGGCATCTCCTTCCAATTGGTTTTTAAAGCTTTACTGGCTCCCTCATTAATGAGTTAAATAAAATCTTTGACACATATCTATTTTATAGCTGTATGAAACTCATTTCTTTTTTTTTTTTTTTTGAGACAGAATCTCGCTCTGTCTCACAGGCTGGAGTGCAGTGGTGCAATCTCGGCTCACTGCAAGCTCTGCCTCCAAGGTTCACGCCATTCTCCTGCTTTAGCCTCCTGAGTAGCTGGCACTACAGGCGCCTGCCACCACACCCAGCTAATTTTTTCTGTTTTTCAGTAGAGACGGGGTTTCACCGTGTTAGCCAGGATGGTCTCGATTTCCTGACCTCGTGATCCGCCCGCCTCGGCCTCCCAAAGTGTTGGGATTACAGGCGTGAGGCACCGCGCCAGGCCCTCATTTCATTTTTTAAATGATGTTACAATGTTTTTAAACAAAGAATCTGCCGGGAGTCTCTCTGAAGCTATTCTGGTTCAGGAGGCTGCCTGATTCGCAAATTTTTTTTAAAAAAATTGTCAGCCGGCTCCGGACGCAGTGGCTCATGCCTGTAATCCCAGCACTTTGGGAGGCTGAGGCTGGAGGATCATGAGGTCAGGAGTTCGAGACCAGCCTGGCCAACGCGGTGAAACCCCGTCTCTACTAAAAATACAAAAATTAGCCGGGCGTGGTAGCCTCCCAGCTACTTGGGAGGCTGAGGCAGGAGAATTGCTTGAACCCGGGAGGCAGAGGTTGCAGTGAGCTGAGGTCGCACCATTGCACTCCAGCCTGGGTGACAGAGCGAGACCCTGTCTCAAAAAAAAAAAAATCTGTCAACTACATCTAAGGCATCTCATTAACGAGTCACTACAGCCTTGTGAGATCTCAACTGCCATTGTTATACCCCCATTTTGAGGATGACATAATTGAGGCACCGAGAGCTTAAGGTCACATTAGCAGAGAGTGGCAGAGTCAAGGCTGGGACTTGGGAGTTTTTGACTCCAAGTCTCCTGTCCTTTCCACTGTTAAGTTAAAAAAAGCAAACACAAAAAAACCACCCCAGGGATGTAACTCCTTGGCCTGCCAAAAGTAGACAGCATTGGAAGTTAATGAGACTGCAGATGCGAACCAGTGCCAACAAGAAACTGGTATCTACTTATTTTTTTCTTCTCTAATAAGTTCACCAAACCCAAATTCTCAAAACCTCAATGTCTCACAAGTACTTTCCAAAGTCTTTTTTGGTTTTTTTTGTTTTTTTTTTTTTGAGACAGGGTCTCGCTCTGTCACCCAGCCTGGAGTGCAGTGGCACATCATAGCTCACTGCAGCCTCAACCTCTCAGGCTCAAGCAATCCTCCCACCTCAGCCTCCCTAGTAGCAGGGACTATAGGAGGATGCCACCACTGCCAGCTATTTTTTTTTTTTTTTTTAATAGAGACAAGGTTATGCCATGTTGCCCAGGCTGGTCTCATACTCCTGGACTCAAGTGATCCCCTGCCTCAGCTTCCTAAAGTGCTGGAATTACGGGTGGGAGCCACTGCACCTGGCCTTCAAAGTCTTACTGTTTTGTTTCCACTATAAATAAACCCTCCTCCCACGTATGTTAGCATTTTGGGTGGCTTCACTCAGAAGGGCTCTGCATTTTTCTCAGTGTGTTCACTCCTTTTCCATGAGAAGCCCAAGATTTAATGAGCACCTTTGGAGGATGAGCCAGACATTGTAGAGGACAAACATTTCACACATCCCATCTACAGGACAGCCCGTAATCTCTACAGCCCTTCAGTCAGCAAATATTAATTACAGAAGAGTAATAAGGTTAGCAACACAAATATGAAAACGGGCTGGGTGTGGTGGCTCACATCTGTAATCCCAGCACTTTGGGAGGGCGAGGCGGGCGGATCACTTGAGGTCAGGAGCTCGAGACCAGCCTGGCCAACATGGTGAAATACTGTCTCTACTAAAAATACAAAGATTAGCCAGGCGTGGTGGCAGGTGCCTGTAGTCCCAGCTACTCAGGAGACTGAGGCAGGAGAATCGCTTGAGCCTGGGAGGCGGAAGTTGCAGTAAGCCAAGATCACACCACTGCTCTCCAGCCTGGGGGACAAAGCAAGACTCCATCTCCAAAAAACAAACGTGAAAATGAACAAAACAACAGAGGAGCTCTCCCTCAACTCGCGGGGTTTAACAGAGAGCCTCACAGACAGACGATCACAGTCCACTAAGCCAACCAAGGGTTGGTGGGAGCATGAGGGATCTTGTCATTGAAAAGAATCATTGACAGCACTTTGGGAGGCCGAGATGGGCGGATCATGAGGTCAGGAGATCGAGACCATCCTGGCTAACACGGTGAAACCCCGTCTCTACTAAGAAATACAAAAAATAGCCGGGCGAGGTGGCAGCGCCTGTAGTCCCAGCTACTCGGGAGGCTGAGGCCGGAGAATGGCGTGAACCCGGGAGGTGGAGCTTGCAGTGAGCTGAGATCCGGCCACTGCACTCCAGCCTGGGCGGCAGAGCGAGACTCCGTCTCAAAAAAAAAAATGAAAAGAATCATTGAAAGCTTAATAGAGCTAGAGTTTATGTTGAGACTTGAAGAATAGGTAGAAATTTGCTTAGTAAATAAGGAGATGTCAGGCTGGCTGGGTGTAGTGGCTCGTGCCTGTAATCCCAGCACTTTGGGAGGCCGAGGCGGGCAGATCACAAGGTCAGAAGTTCAAGACCAGCCTGACCAACATGGTGAAACCCTGTCTCTACTAAAAATACAAAAATTAGCTACGTATGGTGGCACACACCTGTAATCCCAGCTACTGGGGAGGCTGAGGCAGGAGAATTGCTTGAACCGGGACCTGGGAGGTGGAGGTGGCAGTGAGCCAAGATTGCGCCACTGTACTCCAGCCTGGGAGACAGAGCGAGAGTACATCTCAAAAACAAACAAAAAAAATCAGCCGCTCGGGAGGCTGATGCAGAAGAATCATTTGAACCTGGGAGGCAGAGGTTGCAATGAGCTGAGATCACACCATTGCACTCCAGGCTGGGCGACAAGAGCAAAACTCAGTCTCAAAAAAATAAAAAAGAAAGAGGAAGAGAGAGCACAGGTATTTAGGTGGCAGCAACAGCACAGAGTGGCTGCAACAATTGGTAGGTAGGGGAGATTCTGAATGTGAAACTAGACAGATGCTCAGGAACAGGTCATGGCAGGCCGAGAGGAGGAAGCGTCTCTGCACAGAGAGGCTGAAGCAAGGGCTGAGCATACGTCCTGCACAAAAGTACACACAGGATACCTGCTAAGGAGGGAAAGGCGCCTTCAAGAACACAGTCATACCCTGTAATTGAATCATCACCAGGCCCATCTCAACTTCCCACCCACACCCAAACTCAAGATAGGTTCCATGGTACTCAGGGTAGATATGCAGGTGAATGGA
The DNA here is from genome assembly GCF_008728515.1 of Papio anubis. Taxonomy (NCBI): domain Eukaryota; kingdom Metazoa; phylum Chordata; class Mammalia; order Primates; family Cercopithecidae; genus Papio; species Papio anubis. The sequence goes on from NC_044994.1 coordinate 51,308,844, forward strand.
AGCTAAGAAATTGATTTGTACAGTTGTAAATATTTTCTGTCACTGGATTATTTCTTTGTAATCTGAGGTCTCCAGTCTTTTGCTATGATATTTTAGGTTGGGAAAGAAGAGGGGACATGTTCTGTGAACCTGAAGGAGAGACATTGTCCTAACAAAGCAAACTGGTAAATATAGCAACATTAGGCTGGGCAAAGTGGCTCACACCTGTAGTCCTAACACTTTAGGAGGTCAAGGCAGGAAGATTGCTTAATACCAGGAGTTCAAGACCAGCCTGGTCCATGTAGCGTGACCCTGTCTCTATAATTTCTCTTTCTTTCTTTTTTTTTTTTAATTAGCTGAGTGTGGTGGTGCATGCCTGTAGTCCCAGCTACTTGGGAGACTGAGGTAGGATTGTTGCTTGAGCCCAGGAGGGCAAGGTTGCAGTGAGCTGTGATCATGCCACTGCACTCCAGCCTGGGTGACAGAAAGAAAAAAAGAAAACATTAAGGGGAATGGATGTTTTTGCCATCCATTTATCAAGGTCTTTGGGATGCTAATTGGCAGGATGCAGATGGCCCCCTTCTGAGCAATGTTTCTGGGGACCTCTCAGGCCATAGTTCAGTGAGCAGTGCTTCTTTGCTTCTTTTCCCTCTGCCCATCTGCCGTTGCCCAACCTCACTGCCACCCCTCCCCACCTCTCACCCTTCAGAGAGCGGAGAAGTTGGTAGTCGGAATATTTTCTTCACTTACATCCTCATCTTTCAGGGGTCCTGGGGAAGGATGTGCAGAGATAAAAAGAATAAATTAATCTGTTCTCAAGAGAAGATCTGCCTCAGCTGGCTGACAGCTCAATCTCCCCAGGGTTCTGAAACATTCCTTTTATTTTAATGTGCTGGCTTTTTGTAAAATACTGTTGAAAAGAAACAGAATTTTGGATAATTGGGCAGTAGCAACATCTTTTAAAGGAAAAAGGATATAGTCTATTAATGGTATCTGTAATAAACACCTTAGGGGACAGCTCATTAATTTTTAGCCAAAAGAGCCATTTACCCTATATCCTCTCCTTAACCAAATTCTCACTTCTTGATTTTTTTTTTTCTCCCATTGATTTTGATGTAAAAAGGAAAGGGAGGACTCACTCCTCTATGCATGCCCATCTCTCTATAGAGCATCTCTGGGGCCCCAGAACCACCTAAATGTTGGGAGTTATGTTATCATTGGACCATCAAGCTCATCCCTGATGCCATCCTTATCACCACATCCCATTGCCCCCTGTCTCTCTCTCTTTTTTTTTTTAAAGACAGAGTCTCATTCTGTCGCCCAGGCTAGAGTACAGTGGTGTGATCTCAGCTCACTGCAACCTCTGCCTCCCAGGTTCAAGCAATTCTCCTGCCTCAGCCTCCTGAGAGCTGGGATTACAGGTGCCCGCCACCACACCCGGCTAATTTTTGTATTCTTCATACAGGCAGGGGTTTCGCCATGTTGGCCAGGCTGGTCTCAGACTCCTGGCCTCAGGTGATGCACCCACCTCGGCCTCCCAAAGTGCTAGGCGTGAGCCACTGCACCCAGCCACCCCATGTCTCTTCTCAGAACATCTCTGAAGTGATTTTTCAATGATTTTCCATGCCCCACTCATCTGAACTTTAATCCTGCATTTCTCTGTACCAGCCTACATTTGTTGTCCTCACAAGATTAAATGTTCTTGACTGCACCCGCTATGTCTCTATTCCATCTAGCCCAATGTCTGACTCTCAGAAAGTTGTGCTAATTTTCCATTGCTGCATGACAAATTATCACTGCCGGGCATGGTGGTGCTCACCTGTAGCCCCAGCTACTCAGGGTCTGAGGCCAAAGGACGCCTTGAGTCCAGGAGTTCTGGGCCTTAGTGCCCTATGCCAATCAGGGGTCTGCACTAAGTTTGACATCAATATGGTGACCTCTCGGAAGTAAGGGACCACTAGGTTGCCTAAGAAGGGGTGAATCAGCCACGGCCAGAAATGCAGCAGGCCAGAACTCCCATGCTGATCAGTAGTGGGATCATGCCTGAAAATAGCCACCACACTCCAGCCTGGATAACATAGTGAGACCCCGTCTCTAAAAAAAAAAAAAAAAAAAAAAAACAGCAAATTACCACAAACACCAAATAGGTGTTGAAACCAGCACCTATGTATAAACTCACAGTTTTGTAGGTCAGAAGTCTGGGCAGGTCCATCTGGGTTCTCTGTTCTGGTATCACAAGGCTAAAACTAAGGTGTTGGCTGGGCTGGACTCCAGGGAAGAAGCTGCTTCCAAGTTCATTCGGCTTGTTGGCAAAATGTAGTTCTGTGCAGCTATGAGACCAAGGTCCCTGCTACCTTGTGGGCTGTCAGCCATGGGTCACTCTCATCTCCTAGAAGCTGCTCTTTGGTCCTTACCTGTGACCTCCTCCATCTTCACAATGCATCAAATTCTTATGCTTTCAATCTCTCTGACCTCCCTTTTTGCCATCAACTTGATAAAACTCTCTGCTTGTAATGGATTTGTGATTAGATTAGGCCCCCCAGAAAATTCCCCCTTTGATTAACTCTGAATCAACTGATTAGTGACCTTAATGACATCTACAAAATCACTTTTTACCAGGTAATGGAGCCTAATCAGGGTATTCCTAGACCATGGGATGAGAACAGGAAATCTCATGAATGGGGTCATTTTAGGATTTTCCCTAACACAAGCATCTCAGAATATATGCAAGAGCCAGAGTTATTGGGGTAGGATGATCCCCACCCAAGCAATTTCTGTCTACTGTCCTTGCTATGACAAATCCTGACCTGGCCCCTGACCAGCTGACAACTGTGTAGACCTAACTGGATGCCATGATTCCATCTGGGTACTTCATGTACACAGTAGAGGGAGCCGAGTGACACCAACACCCACAGCTGGTTCCCTCTGGCAAGTCCAAGGGTTATCTAATACACTAGCCCCTCAACCACACTCAGAGACTGCTCTTCTAAATTGGGACAGAGATCATTCATGATCCCTTAGCTTTAAAAGACACCATTTCACCTTTCCTAAATTCATCCCCTAGAGCCTAGACTCTAGACTGGTCTAGGGTCCTTTGCTTGATAGTAAATATTTTCCATTCACCCCTCAATCCTTGGTTTCTTAGTATTTTAGTTTACATTTTGTAGCCGGGCGGGGTGGCTCATGCCTGTAATCCCAGCACTTTGGGAGGCCGGGGCAGGCAGGATCACCTGAGGTCAGGAGTTTGAGACCAGCCTGACATGGAGAAACCCCATCTCTACTAAAAATATAAAATTAGCCGGGCGTGGTGGCACATGCCTGTAATCCCAGCTACTCAGGAGGCTGAGGCAGGAGAATTGCTTGAACCCGAGAGGCGGAGGTTGCGGTGAGCTGTCACACCACTGCACTCCAGCCTGGGCAACAACAGCGAAACTCTGACTCAAAAAAAAAAAAAAAAAAATTGTATATTTTGTGTGTTGGACCAGAGATCTCCCTGCTCTTGGATCTACTGTCCTTACTCATTGTTGCATACCTTCCCCTGCACCCACAGCTCCCGTCCTTCTCTTCTCTGCAGCTCCCAAAAGCCTTTCTTCTTCTCTACCTACAGGTATGAGAACCTCCACTCCCCACCCCAGATGCCCCTATTTCTGTGTCTTGCCACAGATCTCTCTTGCTAACTCTGTATGTCAAATGCCTGGCACATGGCAGCCATCAGTTTATATCCTCAAATTGACTAAATGATTAAATGTATCAATGAATTGGTGCGTTGAGTCATCTATTACTCCATCAGTGCCACGGGACTGCCTCTCTGTTTATAGGATCATTCATTCATTTATCCCTAGGAATACAAAGATAAATGTGAATAGGATAAATATTTTTCCTAGGCTGTTGAAGAATCTGTGCTCAGTAGAAGATCTGGGGCATTCCATCCCTTTGGGTTAAGTTTTCTGAGCCCAAAAATGTCTTTAAAAATCAACTTCTGTGCTTGCTTTGGCAGCACATATACCAAAATTGGAACAATATGGAGAAGATTCGCATGGCCCCTTTGTAAGGATGACACGCAAATTCATGAAGGATCCCATAGTTTAAAATAGTAAAATAAATCAACTTCTAGAAGCACAAGCTACTGTCAAATTTAATCATTAAGATTCCAGGTCTGCCAATCCAAAGAGTGATCGAATTTCTTTCTTTTGTGAAATACAGCATTCTCTTTGTTTTTCACTAAAAGAGACACTTAAATTTGCTTCCCACCAGGTCTGAAGCTGGTGCCTAATGTGGCTGAAAATGTTATTGAGCCCAGTGAGGAAATCCAATGCCCTCGGGCTGCCGGGCTGAATGGCAGCCCTGTTTCCAAGGGCATCCTCCTTTGTCTGCCTGGAGTCTCAAATGACATGTTTGGACACAAAGCCTCTTAGGTAGAAATTACTACATTAGCAGGCATTCCTAATTTGCAGCTAGGTTTATTATTTCAAAGTCTCTTATCACGATTAGACTTCAATGAGGTTTTACAGCTGAGCGGCAACCCTCGTTTGGAAATATGTTTTGTTATGCTGTTTATTAGTTTACGCGTTTATCTCTCTTTTTTAAGGTCTCCTCTTTGAAAGACAGCCATCTGCGTTGAAATTTTTCAGGGACGATTTTACTCTCTTCCCATCGAGGTCATTTTTTAACCTCTCTGAGATACTTATCATTATGAGTTTAAAACCTTTCTATGTGAAGACAGCAGAGAGCAGATTGCTGACGTGGTCTAGGAAAGTCAGAATCTTTGTGGAACCGGGGGAAAGAGAGGCCATTTTTCTTTTTTTTTTTTTTTTTTTTTTTTTTTTGAGACGGAGTCTCACTCTGTCACCCAGGCTGGAGTGCAGTGGCCGGATCTCAGCTCACTGCAAGCTCCGCGAGAGGCCATTTTTCTAATGGTTATTATTCTCAGGCGGGAGATTAAGTAGCCCCGTATACAGGCAGGGTTAGGTCAAGGAACTCTGGATCATAGGAACCACAGGAGAGCCGGTCTGTTTCCCCCACTCACTAGCTGCATTGATTATATTTTATCATTATTATTTTATTTTTATTTTTGAGATGGAGTTTCTCTCTTGTTGCCCAGGCTGGAGTGTGATGGCGCAGTCTTGGCTCACCGCAACCTCTGCCTCCTGGGTTCAAGCAATTCTTCTGCCTGAGCCTCCCGAGTAGCTGGGATTACAGGCGCGTGCCACCACGCCCAGCTAATTTTGTATTTTTAGTAGAGACGGGGTTTCTCCATGTTGGTCAGGCTGCTCTCGAACTCCCAACCTCAGGTAATCCACCCACTTCGGCCTCCCAAAGTGCTGGGATTACAGGCGTGAGCCATCACACCTGGCCAATTTTATTATTTTCTTTCTTTTTTCTACTTTCTTTTTTTTTGAGACAGAGTCTCGCTTTGTGGCCCAGGCTGGAATGCAGTGGCCCGATCTCAGTTCACAGCAACCTCTGCCTTCTAGGTTCATGCCATTCTCCTGCGTCCGTCTCCTGAGTAGCTGGGACTACAGGCGCCTGCCACCATGCCCAGAATTTTTTGTATTTTTAGTAGAGACAGGATTTCACTGTGTTAACCAAGATGGTTTCAACCTCCTGACCTTGTGATCCGCCCACCTCAGCCTCCCAAAGTGCTGGGATTACAGGCGTGAGTCACCGCGCCCGGCCTATTTTCTATATTCTTGATGCTCTGGTATCTGGGGGCTCACTGACTTGGAAGAGACTGCCCTTCCCAGGGTTAGCCAATTTTTAGAGACAGCAAACTCATCCCCTAGTCGTGGGACTTTCATATACAAACTAACGGATCCAGATCCCATACTCCAAGCCACCTTCTTTACCTGGCTCTTACACTCCAGGGGGCAAAATTATTCTGCCCCAATCATCCCAGGACCAGATACCAGATGACTCAAGACACCCTCTAAACCTCAGAGCCTGCAGAAATTATTCCAACTGGCCAATCCTTTTTTTTTTTTTTTTTTTTTTGAGACAGAGTCTGGCTCTGTCGCCCGGGCTGGAGTGCAGTGGCCGGATCTCAGCTCACTGCAAGCTCCGCCCCCCGGGTTTACGCCATTCTCCTGCCTCAGCCTCCCGAGTAGCTGGGACTACAGGCGCCCGCCGCCTCGCCCGGCTAGTTTTTTGTATTTTTTAGTAGAGACGGGGTTTCACCGTGTTCGCCAGGATGGTCTCGATCTCCTGACCTCGTGATCCGCCCGTCTCGGCCTCCCAAAGTGCTGGGATTACAGGCTTGAGCCACCGCGCCCGGCCCAACTGGCCAATCCTAAACCTGCCTTCCCTGTTGACCCTGCCATGCCCAGTCCCTCCTGTGAAAACCACAGTAGAGGTTCTCACCCTTGCTTTCCCCTGGCCCTTTCTGCCTCCTGACCGACCTCGTGTTACCTGATAGGCTCCTGAGGCTCCTGTTTCTAAGGAACTCTGCGTATAAAAGCTATCTTTTCAATGGTAGTCACCTCCTGATCTGTTGGCCTCACCATACCTGAATAATAATAAAACCTACATCTTAAAACACAACTCCAATCTCACACTCCCAGAAAGTGAGAAACAGAAGAAAACCAAAACCTATGATTACCAATTCAATCCAGAACACTGAGAGACAAAGGAGGCTTTGAAGGAGAAGGGCAGGCGACCAACATCTTCTGTGAACACTGTCCAAGTTAGCTTCATCAAGAGCTTGGGAAGTGGACGTTTCGTCACGCTCATTTTGCCGATGGGCAACTACTGTTATGGGTGGTGAATCCCTACGGGTCTGCAGCAACCTCAATTCTTGCCTCCTCAGACAAAAGAATTCGACTGAGAGGCATGAGGCAGAGGAGAGACCCAAGCAAGTTTTAGAGCAGGAGAGAAAGTTTATTAAAAAACTTTAGAGCAGGAATGAAAGGAAGGAAAGTACACTTGGAAGAGGGCCAAGTGGGCAACTTCAGAGATCAAGTGTGTGGTTTGACTTTTTGACTTGGGGTTCTATACATTGGCGTACTTCCGGGGTCTTGCATCCCCGCTCCTGTGTTCTTCCCTTGGGGTGGGCTGTCCACATGCGCAGTGGCCAGCTAGCGCTTGGGAGGGGAGCATGCGCAGTGTGTGTTTACTAGAGTTGTACGCATGCTCACTTGAGGCGTTCTACTCTTACCAGTTAAATGTTCCTAGAAGGTCATATACCAGGTAAACTCTACCACCATTTTGCTGCTTTTTTTTTTTTTTTTTTTTGAGACAGAGTCTCGCTCTGTTGCCCAGGCTGGAGTGCAGTGGCACGATCTTGGCTCACCCCAACCTCCACCTCCCAGGTTCAAGCCATTCTCTGCCTCAGCCTCCTGAGTAGCTGGGATTAGAGGCACGTGCCACCATGCCCTGCTAATTTTTGTATTTTTGTATTTTTAGTAGAGATGGGGTTTCACCATGTTGGCCAGGCTGGTCTCAAATTCCTGACCTTAGGCGATCCTCCCCACCTCAGCCTCCCAAGTGCTGGGATTATAGGCCTGAGCCACCTAGCCAGGCATACCATTTTGCTTCTTAATGCGCATGCTCGGGCCCAGTCGTCGGACTCCTGAGATCTTATCGGGAAGCTGCCGATCACCAGCTTTAGGTATTTCTGTTTATTGGGAGACTGCCTTTCCCTGGTGCTGGCTGGGACCAATTATTATTTTAGAGAGAGGGTTAACAACCGCCTGACCATCACCTGATGGTTGCCTGACATTCCTGGTGTGTGGGTGGGTGGGTGGGCCGCATTCTCTGCCCTGCTCATGCCTGACTAGCTACCTACAGTGACACTATGACTTCAGGAAGTTAAATAGTTTGTCCAGGGCCACAAAGCCACACTAGTAGGCACTACAGCCAAGATGAAAACTCAGTGTTATTTAATCAGTCGTCGGTGCCAGCCCAACTCCCTTTATCTCAGCTCCTACCCTCTGCACCTCCTACTTCATACGGGATCTTCTCCTGAGTTCTATTCCTGACTAGCTTTGCTGTCTGTCAAACGCCTTAAAATAGAAGAGATGACTACTTATGGTCTTGCACCTCCTGCTAATGATACTTCAGACAATCAGTGGTTTTTCCTGGTATCTGATGTCCTGCAGTGTAGACTTCTCTGAGCTACATGCAGCGGGGGAATAGGAGTCCTGGGCAAGACTCATGTTCTTACAGGCAGTTTACAATTGAATCCAAGACACACAGCAGAAGCAAGACTAGATAATACAGGGGAGCAGGCCGGGCACAGTGGCTCATGCCTGTAATCCCAGCACTTTGGGAGGCTGAGGTGGGCAGATCACCTGAAGTCAGGAGTTCAAGACCAGCCTGGCCAACATAGTGAAACCCCATCTCTACTAAAAATACAAAAAAATTAGCTGGGTGTGGTGGGCGCCTATAATCCCAGCTACTTGGGAGGCTGAGGCAGGAGAATCTCTTGAACCTGGGAGGCAGAGGTTACAGTGAGCTGAGATCGTGCCATTGCACTCCGGCCTGGGTGACAGAGCAAGACTCTGTCTCCAAAAAAAAAAAAATATATATATATATATATATGTAATACAGGGGAGCATTTAGTCAGCTGCCAAATTGTGAAGTACAAAACATACAAGTAGAAAGAGTAGAGGAGATCGAGGACTTCCTGGACTAGATCAGGACTTTAAAGGATGGGAAACAGTTGGGTAAAGAAAAGATAAAAGGATTGTTTTCAGACGATATGGTGGTTCTTCAAAAATTGAATTACCATACTATATGGTTTGGCTGTGTCCAAAACTGTGTATTTTTGGTACCTCATATAAATGGAACCATACAGTATTTGTCTTTTTGCGACTGGCTTATTTCACTTAGCATAAAGTCCTCAAGGTTCATCTATGTGGAAGTATTTGGCAGAATTTTCTTTTTTTAGGCAGAATAATATTCCGTCATATGGAATAATGTTCCATAATATTTTGTTTATCTGTTCATCTATCAGTGGATGCTTGGGTTGCTTTTTTGGCAGTGTTTAATGGTACTGCTATGAACATGGATATACACAAATCTGTTTGAGTTCCCACTTTCATTTCTTTTGGATTATATACCTGGAAGTAAAATTGCTGGATATATGGTGTATTAGTCCATTCTCATGCTACTCATGAAGACATACTCAAGACTGGGTAATTTATAAAGGAAAGAGGTTTATTTTATTTATTTACTTATTTTTGAGACAGTGTTTCACTCTGTTGCCCAGTCTGGTGTGCAGTGGTCCCATCTCAGCTCACTGCAACCTCTGCCTCCCGGGTTCAAGCAATTCTCTCACCTCAGCCTTCGAGTAGCTAGGATTACAGGCGCCTGCAACCACACCCAGCTAATTTTTGTATTTTTAATAGAGACAGGGTTTCACCATGTTGGCCAGGCTGGTCTCCAACTCCTGACCTCAAGGGATCCGCCTGCCTCAGCCTCCCAAAGTTTTGGGATTACAGGCTTGAGCCACCACTCCCGGCACTAGGGGCCTGTTGAAGGCCAGAAAACATTCAAGGCCTGCTCAGAGAAGCGGTTTCCTTCCCCCCCCCCCCCCCCCCCCCCGAGACGGAGTCTCAGTCTGTTACCAGGCTGGAGTACAGTGGTGTGTCTCGGCTCACTGCAACCTCTGCCACCTAGGTTCAAGCAATTCTCCTGCCTCAGCCTCCTGAGTAGCTGGGATTACAGGCACCTGCCACTGCGCCTGGCTAATTTTTATATTTTTAGTAGAGAAGAGGTTTCACCATCTTGGCCAGGCTGGTCTTGAACTCGTGTCCTCGTGATCCACCCGCCTCAGCCTCCCAAAGTGCTGGGATTACAGGCGTGAGCCACTGTGCCTGGCCTGAGAAGCAGTTTCCTAATGGCCATGAGGCAAGTACTTCCAGGCAGAGAAAGGATTTTAGAATTGGAATTAAAATCAAATCCTGGCTTGGGGTGGTGGCACTCACCTACAATCCCAGCTCAGGAAGCTGAGGTAGGAGGATCCCTCGAGCCCAGGGGTTTGAGTTCAGCCTGGGCAGGTACTGAGACCTGCATCTCTAGAAACAAATAAAACAGGTAGGGCATGATGGCTCACTCTTGTAATCCCAGCACTTTGGGAGGCAGAGGCAGGTGGATCACTTGAGGTCAGGAGTTTGAGACCAGCCTGGCCAACGTGGTGAAATCCCGCCTGTACTTTTTTTTTAAGTATAAAAAATATATTAAATTAAAAAAAAAAAAATCCCAGTGTGATTATTTAGATATACTGTTTCTTAAGCTAGATTGCTTAATTCTCTTTTTTTTTTTTCTTTTTTTTGAGACAGAGTCTTACTCTGTCGCCCAGGCTGGAGTGCAGTGGTGCAATTTCGGCTCACTGCAACCTCCGCGTTCTGGTTCAAGCAATTCTCCTGCCTCACCTCCTGAGTAGCTGGGATTACAGGCACCCGCCACCAGGCCCAGCTAATTTTTGTATTTTTAGTAGAGATGGGGTTTCACCATGTTGGTCAGGCTGGTCTTGAACTCCTGACCTCGTGATCTGCCCGCCTCAGCCTCCCAAAGTGCTGGGATTACAGGCGTGAACCACGGGGCCGGCACTTAATTCTCTTTGTTATTATTACCCTTGTCTCAACACCCATTGCTGGGCTCATTAAAACCCACGGATCATCCTAAAACCGCTTTTCAAAATTTCTTGACAAGTTCTTTCTCAAAACCCTCTACCAAGAAGCTAAAATAGAATTTTTGGTCTTCCCTTGTTTCCTTACCACTCCTTGAAAATCCAGTGACAGAAGCCAGTAGCAAAATGAGGAAAAGTCAGGATGCAAGCAGAGAACCCATGTGGGATTTTAAATTAACTGAGAGTTATTTATATCAGTTTTTATTCCAGAGATTTCCTGGTGCCTTGTTAGCAGAAGATGATGAGTATGCAGTTTGGCAATTTTTTTTTTAATGAGCCTGTGGTTTTTTTTTTCTTTTTTAAAGATGGGAGTCTCATTATGTTGCCCAGGGTGGCTTCGAACTCCTGTGCTCAAAGGATCCTCCTCCCTCATCTTGCTAAGTAGCTGGGAAAATGGGCCTATTTTGAAAACAGTCAGTTGTATTAATGAAGCTTGATAGCCTTATAATAGATTTTCTTTTGAGGTTGCTTCTGCCAAAACATGGTGAAATAATAGACACATTTATCTATTAGTCATGTTTATAGTCTCCACCCCAGGCAGTCCGGGATTCTTTGTGACCAAATGTCACTCTCCATTCAGGCTACTGTGGAATATCATCTATGTTTGCAAATATTTACTTTCACACCTCCCATTTCAAGTGAGTTTTCTAACAATTTACGCCCTGGTCCACCCTTCCTTGGGTGAGCCACCACACCTGGCCCCACTGCAGATTTCTTTTCCTTTTTTTTTTTTTTTGAGACGGAGTCTCGCTCTGTCACCTGGGCTGGAGTGCAATGGCCGGATCTCAGCTCACTACAAGCTCCGCCTCCCGGGTTTATGCCATTCTCCTGCCTCAGCCTCCCAAGTAGCTGGGACTACAGGCGCCCGCCACCTCTCCCGGCTAGTTTTTTGTATTTTTTAGTAGAGACGGGGTTTCACCGTGTTCGCCAGGATGGTCTCGATCTCCTGACCTCGTGATCCGCCCGTCTCGGCCTCCCAAAGTGCTGGGATTACAGGCTTGAGCCACCGCGCCCGGTCCCCACTGCAGATTTCATAATTTAATTTAATTTAATTTATTTATTTATTTATTTATTTTTTATTTTTCAGAGACAGAGTCTCGTTCTGTTGCCCAGGCTGGAGTACAGTGGTGCGATCTTGGTTCATTGCAACCTCCACCTTCTGGATTCAAGCAATTCTCCTGCCTCAGCCTCCCACGAAGCTAGGATTACAGGTGCACACCACCATGCCTGGCTAATTTTTGTATTTTTAGTGGAGACGGGGTTTCACCATGTTGGTCAGGCTGGTCTGGGACTCCTGACCTCGTGATCTGCCCGCCTCAGCCTCCCAAAGTGCTGAGATTACAGGTGTGAGCCACTGTGCCTGACCAGATTTCATAATTTTAAAGCATTAACTTAATCCAAACATGAGCAGGAGAGGATCGTGGTCCCCCATTATTTGCAGGGGGTACACTGCAAAATCACCAGTGGAGGCCTGAACCACAGATAGTACCAAACCCAATTGCCATCAGTAGAAACATATTTGATACTACGGAGACAAAAGTGGAAAAATAAAAACATATATATATATACGTTTCTTGCCAGCCTGGGCGAGATCGTGCAGTGGCACGATCTTGGCTCACTGCAACCTCCATCTCCCGGGTTCAAACGATTCTCGTGCCTCAGCCTCCCGAGTACCTGGGATTACAGGCACACGTCACTATACCCAGCTAATTTTTGTATTTTTAGTAGAGATGGGATTTCAGCATGTTGGCCAGGGTGGTCTTGAACTCCTGACCTCGTGATCCACCTGCATCGGCCTCCCAAAGTGCTGGGATTACAGGCGTGAGCCACCACACCCAGCCAAAAACCATAATTTTTTCTTTTTTTTTTTTTTTTTGAGACAGAGTTTTGCTCTTGTTGCTCAAGCTGGAGTGTAATGGCGCAATCTCGGCTCACCACAACCTCTACCTCCTGGGTTCAAGCAATTTTTCCTGCCTCAGCCTCCCTAGTAGCTGGGATTACAGGCACCTCCTACCACGCCCAGCTAATTTTGTATTTGTAGTAGAGACGGGCTTTCTCCATGTTGGTCAGGCTTGTCTTGAACTCCTGACCTCAGATGATCCGCCTGCCTTGGCCTCCCAAAGTGCTGGGATTACAGGCGTGAGCCACCACGGCTGGCCAAAAACCATAATTTTTTAAAAATATTATAAATAGTAAAAATATATATATATATATATATTTTTTTTTTCATGAGGTTGCAGCCAGGTGCAGTGGCTCACACCGGTAATCCCAGCATTTCGTGAGGCCAAGGTGGGTGGATCACCTGAGGTCAGGAGTTCGAGACTAGTCTGGCCAACATGGGGAAACCCCATCTCTACTACAAAAAACAAAAAAATCAGCCGGCCATGGTGGTGGGTGCCTGTAATCCCAGCTATTCAGGAGGCTGAGGTGGAAGAATTGCTTGAATCCAGAGGCAGAGGCTGCAGTGCACCAAGATTGTGCCACTGCACTTCAGCCTGGGAAACAGTAACACTCCATCTCAAAAAAAAAAAAGAAATGTTTGAGTTCATATCTTTCACCCATAATTTTAATGCCTTTTTAAAATCTTAAGTAAACATTTATCAAGCAACGTGGCCATAACTTCTGCAATTTGAGGTGCAGCAGCAAAACTAGCATGAATTTCTTTTTGTTTCTTCATAATTTCATGGATATAAGATTCGTTCTCACTCTTGATCTTAGCAACCTCAGCACCGGCTTTTTTCTTTCCTTGTTAAGTCGAGAACTTTCACCTTTTCACTTAAACAAGCACTTTACAACTTCTGTTTGGCATATCCAAATTTCCACCATCACTATTCTTTTTTTTTTTTTTTTCCGAGACAGGGTCTCACTCTCTTGTCCCAGGCTGGAGTGCAGCGGCGCAATCTCAGCTCGCAGCAACCTCCGTCTTCTGGGCTCAAGTGATCCTCTTACCTCAGCCTCCCGACTAGCTGGGATTACAGGCATGCACCACCATCCCAGGCTAATTTTTTTATTTTTAGTAGAGACGGGATTTCACCATGTTGGCCAGGCTTGTCTTGAACTCCTGGCCTCAGGTGATCCGTCCACCTCGGCCTCCCAGAGTTCTGGGATTACAGGTGTGAGCCACCACACCCGGCCAGCATCAGTATTCTTGCGCAATGGGGCCATGATAAAGTGAAATAAGAGTGACTTGAACCCAAGCACTGAAATCCATAGACAGCTGATCTGATAACTGAGAAGGCTCTGAGGTGACTCATGAGTGGGGACATCTATGACATGGAGATGCTGGACAAAGGGAGGAATCCCATCGCAGGTGCAAGACTTCATCACACTACTCAGAATGGCAGGTGCAACTTAAAACTTATGAATTGCTTATTTCTGAAATTTTCCATTTAATATTTTTGGACCTTAATTGACCGAAGGTAACTGAAACGGTAGAAAGTGAAATTATGGTTAAGCGCGACTACGGTAAATTGTGACCACCAAAAACAACAGAATTCATAACTGGCACAATGCAGCTATTTCTCCACTAAGGGCCCTGAGTGTTCTTTGAGTGTAAACTTTGTGTTTCTATTTTGGTGGTTATCTAAAAAAAAGCTAGCATCTGTGTGTTGCAGATCATCTGGCTGATTACTGCACAACTCGAATTCTGCCTCGTGATGCCTGTGTTCACATTTTGCCTTGGATTCCCAGCTGTACTGGCACTACTGAGATACTGAGAGCTCGGGATCCCCTATAACCATGCATTCTTCCTCACCAACCCAAGAGTAGGACTGCAGCATTGCAAAGCCAGTTCTTCAGTGTAACATGCATATTTGATGATTGGTGTCCACCAAATTGCAGGCTTTTATCTTTTTAATCTTTGGGAGTGAGAGCAGTTGACTTTTAATTTATGAATTTGTAATAAAAGCAAAAATGTCTGGAGAAAAGCAGTAAAGTGGAAATTATGATTGGTGTAATTTACAATAGAAATAGGCAATTTCAAATAAAGAGCAGAAAACCATACCTAATTTATGCACGAGGACAGAATGCATACTGAAATTAACACAAGATTGACACTGAAAGACTAGGCAGAAAAAAACAGAACAGAAAAAGAAGAGAAGAATGGTGGAAATGTCAACAGATTCCTAGTGGAAATATTAGCTCACAGCCATCAAGCTGTACAAGTTTGAAAAAGTAAGATCAACCAAATATATGACAAGCATCTTTCTGAACTGGCTCTCAACCTTTTCTTTTTCCCTCCTTCCATTCTATTTATACACATCACACTCCCAAGAATAACACAAGAAATTCTGCAAGTTTCCAAGAAGGGAAGATGGAGTGGAGGGCACCCACCCTATCTCCAGTGGAGGGCCCCGGGCTACTCCTCTCCAGATAAGAAAATGCTCACTTCAGCCAAGTGCAGAATGGTCCCCTTTATTTTCTTGGGTATCACTGGAGAATGAGTTCCTTCATGTAAGTAAAATTTCGCTGTCACTCATTAGGATGGCTAATATCCAAATAAACAGAACAGAAAATAACAATTGGTGAGGATGTTGGGAAATTGGAATCCTTGTACATTGCTGGTGGGAACGTAAAATGGCACCAATCCTGTAGAAAACAGTAATGCCGTTCCTCAAAAACTTAACCCTAAAATTACCATATGATCTAGCAATTATGCTTCGGGGTATGTACCCAAAAGAAATGAAAGCAGGCACTGATATGGTATGGATCTGGGTCCCCACCCAAATCTCACCTTGAATTGTAATCCCTACATGTCCAGGGAGGGACCTGGTAGGAGGTGATTGGATCATGGGATCGGTTTCCCCCATGTTGTTCTCATAATAGTAAGTTCTCACAAGATTGAATGGTTTTATAAGGGGCTTTCCCTTGGCTTACACTCCTGCCGCCTTGTGAAGAAGGTGCCTGCTTCCCCTTTGCCTTCACTATGATCGTAAGTTTCCTGAGGCTTCCCCAGCTATAGGGAACTGTGAGTCAATTAAGCCTCTTTTGTTTACAGATTACCCAGTCTCAGGTAATATATCAGGCAGTATCTTTTTTTTTTTTTTGAGACGGAGTCTCGCTCTGTGGCCCAGGCTGGAGTGCTGTGGCCGGATCTCAGCTCACTGCAAGCTCCGCCTCCCGGGTTTATGCCATTCTCCTGCCTCAGCCTCCCGAGTAGCTGGGACTACAGGCGCCCGCCACCTCTCCCGGCTAGTTTTTTGTATTTTTTTAGTAGAGACGAGGTTTCACCGGGTTAGCCAGGATGGTCTCGATCTCCTGACCTCGTGATCCGCCCGTCTCGGCCTCCCAAAGTGCTGGGATTACAGGCTTGAGCCACCGCGCCCGGCCATCAGGCAGTATCTTTATAGCAGTGTGAAAATGGACTAATACAGGGACTCATAAACAGATACTTTGTACGTTCACATTTCTAACAGCTAAACTGTGGAAGCAACTTAAGTGTCCACTGATAGAGGAATGGAGAAACACAATGTGGAACATGTATACAATGGAATGGAGGAATAGAGTTCAGCCTTAAAAGGGAAGGTCATTCTTTTTTTTTTTTTTTTTTTTTTTAAACAGGGTCTCACTCTGTCATCCAGGCTGGAGTGCAGTGGCGTGATCTCGGCTCACTGCAACCTCTGCCTCCCAGACTCAAGTGATCCTCCCACCTCAGCCTCCCAAGTAGCTGGGACTACAGATGTATGCCACTATGCCCGGCTAATTTTTGTACTTTTTTAGTAGAGACAGGGTTTCACAGTGTTGCCCAGGCTAATTCTGAACTCCAGAACTCAAGCACTCTGACCACCCCAGCCTCCTGAAGTGCTGGGATTACAGGTATGAGCCACCGCGACTGGCCTAAATTGTCTAGCTTTTAACTGCCTCATTGCATCTGATAGCTAAAAACTACAACCCTTCCCTGTTCCTGAATTTTCTTCCAAAACACATCTGTAATGCCACTGCCATGCCTGCAAAGCACTGATGACTCTTCATCAGAATAGGCAGAAATTCACCTCCCAATCCGACCCCAATCTACCTCCAGTTTACCTCATCTGCACCCCCATCCCTAACCCCATGTGTGATAATCATAGTCTTCTTTTTTTCTGAAACAGAGTTTCGCTCTTGTTGCCCAGGCTGGAGTGCAATGGTGCAATCTCTGCTCACTGCAACCTCTGCCTCCCGGATTCAAAGGATTCTCCTGTCTCAGCCTCCCAAGTAGCTGGCATTACAGGTACATGCCACCAAGCCGGCTATTTTTTGTGGGGTTTTTTTTGTTTTTTATTTTTTGTATTTTTAGTAGAGACGGGGTTTCATCACATTGGTCAGGCTGGTCTCGAACTCCTAAACCTCATGATCGCCTCGGCCTCCCAAAGTGCTGGGATTACAGGCATGAGCCACCACGCCCAGCCTTTTTTTCATGACTTTAATACTCTTTAAGGAATGGCACAGCTCCAAATCCTCACAAATATTCCTCATTCTTTGTGGCATATGTTTCTCTGCCTTATGAAACTGTACACTCCTCAAGTCCAAATGAATTCCGATGCCACCTTGGTTGGTCCCACACTGACCTCTAGCCTAAATTAATCTGTCTCCTCAGGAGATTCGGCGTATTTGTTTCTACGTTGGATGACCTTTGCATAAGAAACCAACTGGCTGTTTGCTCAGAAGGAGGCTGTGGCAGCATAGGCACTTACACTGTCATAGTCAACACACTGAATTCTAGATACCTACCTGGCTGTCTCTTCTGCTACAAGATCAAGCCTTTATTTAGTTTTCTGTCCCAGTGTCTAGCACGGCACCTTGAATGGAGAGACACTCAGCCATCAATTCACTAAATTGAAATGAATTGTTGAGAATGCATTGCAGATGCACCTGAATTGGGGGTTACCAAACAGAGAGAGAAGAGGAAATTGTATTGGAGCCAATGATAAATTTAATCTAATTCATATTCATGAACACAGAGATCTTGTCAGCATGTGAAACTCTCGTGGGTGAATTAGGGCAGCAGTCCCCAAACTTTTTGGGACCAGGGACTGGTTTCATGGAAGACAATTTTTCCATGGACCAGGGATGGAGAAGATGAAACTGCTCCACTTCAGATCATCAGGCAATAGATTCCCATACAGAGCACGCAACCTAGATCCTTCACATGCGCATTCACAATAGGATTCCTGTTCCTGTGAGAATCTAATGCTGCCACTGATCTGACAGGAGGCGAAGCTCAGGCGGTAATGATGGCTCAGCAGCTGCTCACCTCCTGCTGCGCCGCCATTCCTAACAGGCCACAGACCGGTACCTTCACAGAAGAAACAACCTGGGCCCCTTTCCTATTATTGGTGTGTCCCTTCCCAAAGTCACACCCTCTTGTACCTGTCTCTGGAAGGAAAACATAAGGTGTCAGGAAGTTTGAAATTTCCCATCCATGAGTTTTGCACTTTTTCATCTTCTTGGTGCAGGGAATTCCAAGTATTTAAGAAAGTAAAATGAGGCCACGTCCAGTGGCTCACACCTGTAATCAATCCCAGCACATTGGGAGGCCGAGGCTGGTGGATCACTTGAGGCCAGGAGTTCAAGTTCAGCCAGGCCAAAATGGCAAAACCCTGTCTCTAATTTAAAAATACAAAAATTGGCTGGGCACGGTGGCTAACGCCGGTAATCCCAGCACTTTGCAGGGCAGAGGCAGGCGGATCACGAGGTCAGGAGATCGAGACCATCCCGGCCAACACGGTGAAACCCCATCTCTACTAAAATTACAAAAAATTAGCCGGGCATGGTGGCGGACACCTGTAGTCCCAGCTACTTGGGAGGCTGAGGCAGGAGAATGGCTGAACCCGGGAGGCGGAGCTTGCAGTGAGCCAAGATCATGCCACAGGACTCCAGCTTGGGCGACAGAGCGAGACTCCGTCTCAAAAAAAAAGAAAAAAAATACAAAAATTACCTGGGCGTGGTGGTAGGTGCCTGTAGTCTCAGCTACTGGGGAGGCTGAGGCAGGAGAAGCACTTAAACCCAGGAGACAGAGGCTGCAGTGAGCCTAGATAGTGCCACTGCGCTCCAACCTGGCGACAGAACGGGACCCTGTCTCAAAAATAAATAAATAAATAAAAATATTCTGTACACATCTCTTTTGTATTGCACGCATACAGATGGATGGATGAATGAATGGACAAGTATTTTACTTTGAATAATTCATAAGAAGTATTACCTTTCTGGCTGAGCACAGTGACTCACACCTGTAATCTCAGCACTTTGGGAGGCCGAGGTGGGCGGATCAGAAGGTCAGGAGTTTGAGACCAGCCTGACCAATATGGTGAAACCCCGTCTCTACTAAAAATACAAAAATTAGCCAGGCGTGGTGGCGGGCGCCTGTAGTCCCAGCTACTCAGGAGGCTGAGGCAGGAGAATTGCTTGAACCTGGGAGGTGGAGGTTGTAGTGAGTAGAGATCATGCCAATGCACTCCAGCCTGGGCGACAGAGCAAGACTCCATCTCAAAAAAAAAAAAAAAGAAATATTGCCTTTCTTATATCTTTCACAGTCAGAATGATTTAGCTGCATTTCTAGGCTAAACAGAAAGATGGGTCTGCCTGAAAAATGATTTTAAAATAATTTCTTTTTAGGGCTGAGCATGGTGGCTCACACCTGTAATGTCAGCATTTTGGGAGGCAGACCAGCCTGGGCAACAAAGCAGGACCCCTTCTCTACAAAATAAATACATAAATAAATTAGCCAAGCATGGTGGTACACACTTGTAGTTCCAGCTACTCCAGAGGCTGAGGTAGGAGGATCGCTTGAGTCCGGGAGTTTGACACTGCAGTGAACTATGATCACACCACTGCACTCCAGCCTGACAGCTTGGTTCCTCCCTAGTGATTTCTAATGTGCATCCAAAGTCAAGAACCACTGCATATAAACAGTTCTGCAGCTTGTATTTTTGTTTTGTTTTTGTTTTTAAAACAATATGTCTTATAGATCCTTGCATAGGAATATATGAGTGCTCTCTTTTTAATAGCTGCATAGTATTCCACCAGGTGATGAAGTATGATGGCATTTATGGACATCAGATAGTTCTCTCTTTTTTTTTTTTTTGAGATGAAGTCTCACTCTGTTGCCCAAGCTGGAGTGCAATGGCATGATCTCAGCTCACTGGAACCACCACCTCCCAAGTTCAAGCGATTCTCCTGCCTCAACCTCCCAAGTAGCTGGGACTACAGGCACGCACCACCATGCCCGGCTAATTTTTTTTTTTTTTTTTTTTAGTAGAGACGGGGTTTCACTATGTTGGCAAGGCTGATCTTGAACTCCTGACCTCGTGATCCTCCCACCTCGGCCTCCCAAAGTGCTGGGATTACAGGCGTGAGCCACCACACCTGGCCTGATAGTTTTCAATATTTTGCTCTCACAAGAAATACTGAAACAAATCACCTTTTAAATCTGTTGTTTTGCACATATGTATATATAGCTGTTGGATAAAGTCCTACGAATACCATTGCTGAGTGAAATAATATCACTTGTAATTTTGCTAAATATTTCTAAGTTTGCTATTTATTTTGTTAACTACTTGTAATTTTGCTAAATCTTTCATGCTAAACATTTGGTAGACATTGTTAAATTGTCGTATGAGGTTTAATTTTTTTTCATGACGAATCAGATACGAACAATCAGAGTTTGCAAGTCCCGGTTACACAGAGACATTAATCACGGATCATGCAAACTCCAGTTATTATGTTCTACCTGTCCTCCAAAACGAGGAACAGGTAAGGATTATCCCACTAATTTAATAGGATTAAATTATTAATCCGGGTTTATAAAAAGTTTTTAGAGTGAAAAAGTGCGATTTTGTTTTAGAGACACATATTCGAGGACATGATTACTGTTTGGTTTAAATTTCAAAAAGTGACAAGAGATTGCAGAAGTGGATCATTTGTCATTGTTAGGGTTACAGTGTCTTTCCTGATAGGGCTGGTTGGCGGCTCGGTTTCTTGTTCTTTCTTGTCGTTAAAGAGTTTTGTTCTCAGAAAGGAAATAATCTGTGCTCTTTGATGTGGTTCAGAAAAAAGAGACCAACACCACATGTTAAAACTCTTTGTGGCAGATCATCCACGAGCAGCTCTTTAAGAGAAGCAGCTCACAGAGCTCTGGCTGAAACAGGAGAAGTTTTAGAGAACATGGAGAATGTCTGACTCCTCAAGAAAACACGAAAGCTAAGAATGGAAAATGCAAAACACAATTATTCTTCCTCTGATGAGAATAACTTTCCAGCTCAAATGAATATTTATTTGTTTGTGTGTGTGTGAGACAGGGTCTCGCTCTGTTACCCAGGCTGGAGAGCAGTGGCACGATCTCGGCTCATTGCAACCTCCACCTCCCAGGCTCAAGCAATTCTTATGCCTCAGCCTCCCGAGTAGCTGGGATTACAGGCGCGTGTCTCCACACCCAGCTAATTTTTGTATTTTTAGTATAGACAGAGTTTTACCATGTTGGCCAGGCTGGTCTCAAACTCCTGGCCTCAAGTCACCTGCCTGCCTTGGCCTCCCAAAGTGCTGGGATTACAAGCATGAGCCATCTCCCCCGGCCTCAAGTGAATCTTAACTTTGAGGCTATGCAAGAAGCTGAAGACAGTAAATCAAGCACTAAATGAGAAACACACTCTTTAGATGGGCACAGTTGCTCATGCCTGTAATCCCAACACTTTGGGAGGCCAAGGCCGGAAGATCACTTGAGCCCAGGAGTTCGAGATCAGCCTGGGTGACACAGTAGCGTGTAAAGACCCCATCTCTACAAAATAAATAAATAAATAAAAAGTTTTAAAAAATTAGCTGGATGTGGTGGCTCACTCCTATAGTCTCAGCTACTTGGGAGGATTGCTTGAGCCCAGAAGTTGGAGGCTGCAGTGAGTTATGATCACACCACAGCACTCCAGCCTGGGTGACACAGGTGACACAGCCAGACCTTGTCTCTGAAAAAAATAAATACATAAATAAATAAATAGATAAATAAAAAGAAACATACTCTTGTACAAAAAAGTATTTTGCTTTAGGAGCAAAAATAGACACCTTTTGGACGTTTCCACATTTTTATACGATTGAAGATTCCACTCTATAACATGTATCTCTTCTACGTCCTTCTTGAATTCTCCTTTCTCCTCCTCCTCTGAGAGAGAGACAACAGACAAACACAAAGACAGATACATGGAGATACAGAGGGAACCAACAGATCTTCTGGCATGACATGTTTTTTAAAATAGCTGTCAGGATGTGCTGAGAGAAATGGACCAACATAAAATAGATCATTTTTTTTTTTGAAACGGAGTCTTGCTCTGTCACCCAGGCTGGAGTGCAGTGGCCAGATCTCGGCTCACTGCAAGCTGCGCCTCCCGGGTTCACGCCATTCTCCTGCCTCAGCCTCCCGAGTAGCTGGGACTACAGGCGCCCGCCACCTCGCCCGGCTAGTTTTTTGTATTTTTTAGTAGAGACGGGGTTTCACCGTGTTAGCCAGGATGGTCTCGATCTCCTGACCTCGTGATCCACCCGTCTCGGCCTCCCAAAGTGCTGGGATTACAGGCTTGAGCCACCGCACCCGGCCAAAATAGATCATTTTTATGTCAAGTGAGTGTTATGATATTTTTTTCCTTCTTTCCTTCCTTCCTTCCTTCCTTCCTCCCTCCCTTCCTTCCTCCCTTCCTCCCTCCCTCCCTTCCTCCCTCCCTTCCTCCCTTCCTTCTTTCTTTTTCTTTCTAGACAGAGTTTCACTCTTTCACCCAGGCTGGAGTGAACTGGCATGATCTCGGCTCACTGCAACCTCTGCTACCCGAGTTTAAGCAGGTAGCAGAGGTTGCCTCCTGAGTGGCCTCAGCCTCAGCCTCCCGAGTATCTGGGATTACAGGCGTGAGCCACCACGCCTGGCAAATTTTGATATTTTTAGTAGAGCTGGGGTTTCACCACATTGGCCAGGCTGGTCTCGAACTCCTGACCTCAGGTGATCCACCTGCCTCCTCGGCCTCCCAAAGTGCTAGGATTGTAGGCATGAGGCACCATGCCCGGCCAGATATTCATATATATATATTTTTTGTTTGTTTATTTGTTTTTTTTTTTTTGTTTTTTTGGTGTTTTTTTTTTGAGATAAAGTCTTGCTCTGTTGCCCAGGCTGCTGGAGTGCAGTGGTGCGATCTTGGCTCACTGCAACCTCCACTTCCTGGGTTCAAGCAATTCTCCTGCCTCAGCCTCCAGGGAGCTAGAATTACAGGCCTGTGCCACCCTACCAGGCTAATTTTTGTATTTTTAGTAGAGGCGGTGTTTCACCATGTTGGCCAGCCTGGTCTTGAACTCCTGACCTCAAGTGATCCACCTGCCTCGGCCTCCCAAAGTGTTAGGATTATAGGCGTGGGCCACCGTGCCCGGCCTCCTATATTTCTTGAAGAAATTCGAGCATCGGCCTTTGAATTGTATCAGTTGAAGTTCTGATATAAAGCAATAGAAATTGACTCATGAATATAAGCCAAAAAAGGTTATTTCAATGACACTGAGAAGCTCACAAAATTAAAAGTAGGAACCAGGACAGGTCTGGGAACCACAGTGGCAGAGGCTTGTAAGAAACTTCTGTTGGGGATCTTGCTAACCAATGATTTATTCAAATTCCCAGGAAAAGTAATCTGATTGCATTAGCTTCACCACGTGCCACCTCTTGTGATCAGGGGCTGAGTCTGACACCAGCAAGGGGAAACGGAAGTTGAGAAATATGATGGCCAGACTGCAATAGCTGCCCCGCAAATCACTCAGTAATTTATAACCATGCATATTGGATCTGAGTAAATAGAAGTGCTATATTGAGATGCTAATCACAGCTATGACTTTGCTCTTCATGAAAATGGGTAGAGGCTGGGTGCAATAGTTCATGCCTGTAATCCCAGCACTTTGGGACGCCAAGGTGGGGGGATTGCATGAGGTCAAGAGTTCAAAACCAACCTGGCCAACCTGGCGAAAGCCCGTCTATAATAAGAATACAAAAAAATTAGCCAGGCCTGGTTGCACACGCCTATAACGCCAGCTACTAGGGAGGCTGACTCATGAGAATCACGAATCCAGTAGGTAGAGGTTGCAGTGAGCCAACATCACGCCTCTGCACTCCAGCCTGGATGACAGATTGAGACTCTGTCTCAACAAAAGAAAATGGGCCTGGTGCGGTGGCTCATGCCTGTAATCCCTGCACTTTGGGAGGCTGAAGTGGGTAGATCATGAGGTCAGGAGATTGAGACCATCCTGGGTAACATGGTGAAACCCTGTTTCTACTAAAAATACAAAAAAAGTAGCCGGGCATGGTGGCACACACCTGTAATCCCAACTACTTGGGAGGCTGAGGCAGGAGAATCGCTTGAACCTGGGAGGCAGAGGTTGCAGTGAGCCAAGATTGCGCAACTACCCTCCAGCCTGGGCAACAGAGCAAGACTTCATCTAAAAAAAAAAAAAAAAAAGAAAAAGAAAGAAAGAAAGAATGAAAGAAAAATAAAATGGGTAGAAATGTTGATTAGGATTAGACCTGGACAAAGATATTTTCAAAAGCCCCTTGTGAAACTGAAAAGCTATGAACATGTTTCAGTCTTCAGACAGTGTCTATCTTTTTTTAAGCAAGTGTTCAAAAAGTAGTGTGCCAATCTTTGTACACCTGTGTTCACAGTAGTGCTACTCACAACAACCAAAGGATAGAGACAACTCAAGCGCCCCTTGTTTCTTCCTTTCATGAATGAATAAACAAAATGTAGTGCGTACATACAATGGAACATTCAGCCTTAGAAAGGAAGGAAATTCCGACACATGCTCCAACACTGATGAACTTGGAAGACATGACACTAAGTGAAATCAGCCAGACACAGAAAGATAAAGAGGGCACAATTCCACTTGTATGCGTTATCTATGATAAAATAGTCAAATTCATGGAATCAGAGAGTGGAGTGGTGGTTGCCAGGGACTTGAGTAGGAGACAGTGGGGAGTTATCGTTTGATGGGTACAGAGTTTCTCAGTTGTTTTTTGTTTTTGTTTTTGTTTTGGAGATGGAGTCTTGCTCTGTTGCCCAGGCTGGAGTTCAGTAGCGTGATCTCAGCTCACTGCAACCTCCGCCTCCCAGGTTCAAGCGATTCTTGTGCCTCAGCCTCCCGAGTAGCTGGGATTACAAGCGTGCACCACCACGCCCAGCTAATTTTTGCACTTTTAGTAGAGACGGGGGTTTCGCCATGTTGGCCAGGCTGGTCTCAAACTCCTCACCTCAGATGATCTCCCCACCTCGGCCTCTTAAAGTGCTGGGATTATAGGTGTGAGCCACTGGGCCTGGACACAATTTTTTTTTTTTTTAAGGCAGTCGGCAATACTAGAGATGCCTGCAGCACAACTAAGGAGGGTGAAAAAGGAGGTGGGAGGACTATTTTCAGACACCCTTCCTATACCATGGATTTCTGCAATGGATTGGCTTGGCTGATGCCAAGTCTCATAGTCCGTCACTCTTTAATCTATAGAATAAAAACTCCATGAGTTCTAAAGGAACATTTCAAAGCCAGGAAAAGAATTTTTTTTTTTTTTTATGTAGGTTACAAGTCTAGCTGGTAATCTGAAGCCCTCCTGCATTGACACAGGCTTTCCTCGCTGAGTTGCTCTGCAGAGCCCAGGAAAATAATAAAACCTTTATGACCAAGAGTACTATTTCATTTCCTTTCTAAACGAAACCCATGAAAGGCCACCCATGCTGCCTGGTGTGGATGCAAGGGAAACTTAACTGTAAACTGAAGCAACTATGTTTCTTCTGCCTCTATGTTGAAAAAGCAAACAACAAAAGAATAAAACAAAAGCGAATGTAATTTAAATATATAGCAACTGCTGGTTTTCATCTTAATAATTTACGATTGATGAAGCTGGGGGGTTATCTATTGGTTTTTCATGTGGTTAGTTTCAAAATATAACTTATTGTCCTCTCCAGACCGTGGCTTTCTGGCTTGTTCAATTTACTTCCCCCGGTTCTTTCGCCTCTCTTCTGCACAAATGCCCTCCCAGCCCTCAAAGCCCCTCCCTGCTTCTGAAACTATCCCCCACAACCATCGAGATTCTAGAAAGACTTCCATAGAAAATCTTTTCTAGGCTGGGCACAGTGGCTCCCGCCTGTAATTCCAGCACTTTAGGAGGCCAAGGCAGGCAGATCACTTGAGCCCAGGAGTTTGAAACCAGCCTGGGCAACATGGCAAAACCCTGTCTCTTCAAAAAATCCAAAAATATTAGCCAGTCATGGTGGTGCTCACCTGTGGTCCTAGCTTCTTGGGAGGCTGAGGCAGGAGTATTACCTGAGCCCAGGAGGTCGAGGCTGCAGTGACCTCCAGTGATTGTGCCACTGCACTCTGGCCTGGGTGACAGAGTGAGACCCTGTCTCAAGACAGAAACAAAAACAAAAAACACGAAAGTCTTTTCTAGAAAGTCTTCTTGGACCTCTTCAGATCTCTTCCTCCAGTGAATTCTGTGACACTAATTACCTTTTTCCTCCCATGATATATAGGGCTTTGGGCTATGAAAGTATAATTTTCAAAAAGATAAAAGCCTGACCCTCATACAAACGTAGAATGAACACATGTCAATTATGTATGTAACTAATTCACAAGGGTGCCAGGAGGATGTAAAACTAGTTCAAAGGAGAATTCAAAGAACAGGGATCTATGTAGTCAGACAGGAAAGGCAGCCAAAAATAAGTTTTCTTTTTTTTTTTTTTTTTTTTTGAGACAGAGTCTTGCTCTGTCGTCCAGGCTGGAGTGCAGTGGTGCAATCTCAGCTCACTGCAACATCCACCTCCTGGGTTCAAGCGATTCTCCTGCCTCAGCCTCCTGAGTAGTTGGGATGACAGGTGTGTGCCAGCACACCCAGCTAATTTTTGTATTTTTAGTAGAGACGGGGTTTCACCATATTGGCCAGGCTAGTCGCAAACTCCTGGGCTCAGGTGATCCGCCTGCCTCAGCCTGTAAAAGTGCTGGGATTACAGGCGTGAGCCACCATGCCAAGCCAAGAATACATTTTCTAAATCACAGGCAAAATTGGTTAATGTCCTAACGGGCAATACAAGGGTAACCTTCCGCGTTACCTTGGATACTCTTGGAAATCTACTAGTTAACATGTAACTTGAGAGAATCTGAGCTTCGTCATTAGTAAATAGGATGAAAACAAAAGTCTGTCTCCCAGTATTAAATAATCCTTGGATGGACTCTGGGCTAGCTATGTCCCAGTATGATATTGAAATCTCCCAGTATTAAATAATCCTTGGTTGGGCTCTGGGCTAGCTATGCCCCAGTATGATATTGAAATCTCCCAGTATTAAATAATCCTTGGGTGGGCTCTGGGCTAGCTATGCTCCAGTATGATATTGAAAGACATGCAGGAGTCCTTTCCAAGTTTATGCGATGGTATTTTTCTTCACTTTCAGGTCAATCCACCCCATTTCTTTTTTTTTTTGAGGCCAGATCTCATTATCCGGGCTGGAGTGCAGGGCTGGATCTCAGCTCACTGCAAGCTCCGCCTCCGGGGTTCACGCCGTGCTTCCGCCCTCAGCCTCCCGGAATGGCAGTTCTAGGCGCCCGCTCCCACCTCCGCCAGCCCCTGGATTTTTGCCCCATATTTTTAGTAGGGGCGGGTTTCGTGTTTGCCAGGATGGTCGATCTCACCGGCCTGCGTGGTCGCGTCTTGGGCGCCCTGAAGTGCTTTGGGATTACGGGCAGCCACGGCCAGCCGGGGATTACATGTATTTTAAAGGTAGCCACCTATGTATTTATCCCGCCTCCATGCCTTCACCACAATGGGAATGGCTTACCCTTTCAGGAAACCCAGGTTCCCATTGCTGTATCTGAGCTGGTGGCTGCTCTGAAAGGAACGGCAGAGTATTAGCAGTGCTCCTGATTTCTGGTGAGGTATGTGGGGCGGGAGAGTCGGGTCTGGAGGAGAGAGACCTGGCAGATTCTCGCTGACTTCCTAGAACTAAATCAAAAGGAAAACCCCAACTTTCCACACCTAAGTAATGAAAGGACAGGCTACTCCCTTTGCAAACCCTGCCCCCTTTTTTTCTGTGTGGCAGATGGAAAATCAAAAGTATCTCTCCTTTCTGCAACCAATCAGACTGACTGTGGGCCACTACTTCATTTACATAGGGTGTAACCAAGGAACCAATGGAAAACCTCTAGAGGGTATTTAAACCCCAGAGAATTCTATAAAGGAGCTCTTGAGCCCCTATGCTCAGCCGCCTCCTGTATTGTGGAGTGTACTTTTGTTTTCAATTGCTTTTGTTACTTCATTGTTTCCTTGATTTGTTTTTGCATTTTGTCCAATTCTTTGTTCAAAATGCCAAGAACCTGGACACCCTGGACCAGTAATAAAACAGTTACAGTGTCACCTGGTTCTCTATCTTTTCCCCTCTCAAGATGCTTGCCCTTTGAACCAAACTACCACATTGTGAGGAAGCCCAGGCTACTTGGAGAGACTGTGTGTGGATGCTCTGACCAACGTCCCAGGGCCCCCAGCCAGCAGCTCCATGTGGTGAACCCCAGACATGGGAGTGAACAGGGCTTCAGATGATTTCAGCCCACACTCTTCAAGTCTTCCCACGGAGGCCCAGACATCGTGGAGCAGAGGTCAGTTACCCCTGCTGTACCCTCTCTGAATTCCTAACCCACAAAAACCAAGAGAGATAATAAATGACTTTTGTTCTGTTTTAAGCTACAATGTTTTGGAGTCACTTCTTACGCAGTAATAGATAATTAATATACCAACTATGTTCTTGGCAAGTTGGCATTGCTGATTTAACTTTTCATCCACAGTTCAAATGTAAGCGTCAAGAGGTTTTTTATTTCCAGCTTCGCCAAGCCACGAATTTGACCCTTGCCAGGAGCAGGGGCTCACGTCTGGTAATCCCAGAACTTTGGCAGGCTGAGGCATGAGGATAGCTTGAGCTCAGGAGTTCAAGACCAGCCTGGGCAACATAGCAAGTCCCCTACCTACAAAAAAAAAAAAAAAAAAAAAAAAATTAGCCTGGCCTGGTGGCATATGCCTATAATCCCAGCTACTTGGGAGGCTGAGGTGGGTGGTTTGTTTGAGACAGGAAGCTGCGTTCATGCCACTGCACTCCAGCCTCAGTGACAAAGAGAGACCTTGTCCAAACAACAACAACAACAACAAACTCTGCTAAATGACATTTCAGCAACTGTTCAAGCCAACGCATAATGATATTTTATAGGGAACTGCTTTGCTAGAGGGGAGATGTGCACACTTGTAGCATTATGAAGGTCTCCAGAGGTATCCCTTTAAGCTCTCAACGGCCAACTGTGCTTCTTTATATTTTTCCCAAGGCTTTGAGCTCAGAAGTTCCCAGCCTGTGACGTATGACAGTTTCCCAAGTCTTCTGCCAAAGAATCTCAGTTCAGGAGAAAAATAAACTCAAGAGTCCTCTGATTAAACCAGTCTTTTTCTTTTTCTTTTTTTCTTTTTTTGAGACGGTGTCTCCCTCTGTGGTCCAGGCTGGAGTGCAGTGGCGCGATCTCGGCTCACTGCAAGCTCCGCCTCCTGGGTTCACGCCATTCTCCTGCCTCAGCCTCCCAAGTAGCTGGGACTACTGGCACCTGCCACCTGCCACCTGCCACCATGCCCGGCTAATTTTTTTGTATTTTTAGTAGAGACGGGGTTTCACCGTGTTAGCCAGGATGGTCTTGATCTCCTGACCTCGTGATCTGCCCGCCTTGGCCTCCCAAAGTGCTGGGACTACAGGTGTGAGCCACTGCACCCGGCCTTAAATCAGTCTTTATTGCAGTCTGACTCGGAGTTTTTGGCCTTAGTGGCAAAGAAGGTGATTAAGTAGTTTTCCCAGGAATAGGCCTAATTCAGCTCAAGTGGACTTTCAGGAACATTCTGTTTAAGAGCATGAGCACATAATACTACAAAGAGCTGCTTTTTTTTTTTTTTTTTTGAGATGGGCATCTCACTATGTTGCCCAGGCTGGCCTCAAACTCCTGGGCTCAAGAGATTTTCCGAGTAGCTGGGAGTACAGGCATGCACCACTGCACATGGCCCTAATCCCATTTTACTTATCCATGTGTTTATTTACTGTCTCCCCCACTAGGATGTTGTATTAGTCTGTTTTCACACTGCTGATAAAGCCATACCTGAGACTGGGCAATTTACAAAACAAAGAGGTTTAATGGACTTACAGTTCCACGTGGCTGGGGAATCATGGCGGAAGGCAAGGAGGAGCAAGTCACGCCTTACATGGATGACAGCAGGAAAAGAGACAGAGCTTGTGCAGGGGAACTCCTCTTTATAAAACCATCAGATCCCATGAGACTTATTCACTATCAGAAGAACAGCAGGAGAAGACTTGCCCCCATGATTCAATTACCTCCCACCAGGTCCCTCCACAACACATGGGAATTCAAGATGAGATTAGGGTGGGGACACAGCCAAACCATATCAGATGTGAATTCCATGCCAGCAGAAACCTCTGTTTTTTCACTTATATATCTCTGGTGCCAAGAGGCTATCAAAGAATATGGGCTGAATAAATAAATGATCCATTTTCACATACTTTTAGGTCATTGTGTAAATATGCTACTGCTGCTACTACTAATAATAATATCAATAATACCAACCTGGTCAACATAGCAAGACCTCGCCCTTATGAAAAAATAAAAAACTTTAGCCAGGTGTGGTGGCGAGTGCCTGTGGTCCCAGTTACATGGGAGGCTGAGGTGAGAGGATTGCTTGAGTCCAGGAGGTTGAGGCTACAGTGAGCTGTGTTTGCACCACTGTACTCCAGCCTGCATGACAGAGCAAGACCCTGTCTCAAAATTAATAATAATATCAACAGTAACAGCTGTTTCATATGGGATCAAAAGTATGATTTCATTAATCACACAGCTTATTGCCATACACATAAGTTTTTTTCTTTATCAAAATGCTAAACAGGGAAGAATAAAAATCTCATAGAGGCCAGATGCAGCTCACGCCTGTAATCCCAGCACTTTGGGAGGCTGAGGCAGGCAGATCACCTGAGGTCAGGAGTTTGAGAACAGCCTGGCCAACACGGTGAAACCCTATCTCTACTAAAAATACAAAAATTAGCCAGGCATGGTGGTTGGCACCTGTAATCCCAACTACTCAGGAGGCTGAGGCAGGAGAATTGCTTGAACCTGGTAGGTAGAGGTTGCAGTGAGCCGAGATCACAATATTGCACTCCAGCCTGGGTAACAAGAGTGAGACTCTGTCTTTAAAAAAAAAAAAAAAAATTACACTTGGCAGACGAAGTACATTAGTCACGTAGTGAGTAAGCTCTAACTTTGAGTCTAATTGTTAAAATGGAGTTACCCAATTAGAATAGAGGCAGTCCTCTATAGATGCAAAGTCTAATCAATTTTGAGGTACAACTTTCTAGGAGAGGTTCTAGAAAGAGATGGCTTGACCAATGCAGCAGAGATCCATGGCAACACAGAGGCCCCTCAATGCCAGAGGGGGCACAAATTTTTTTTTTTTTTTTTGAGACAGAGTCTCTCTCTTGTCCCCAGGCTGGAGTGCAATGGCACGATCTCGGCTCACTGCAACCTCCGCCTCCCGGGTTCAAGTGATTCTCCTGCCTCAGTCTCCCGAGTAGCTGGAATTACAGGCGCCTGCCACCGAGCCCAGCTAATTTTTGTATTTTTAGTTGAGACAGGGTTTCACCATGTTGGCCAGGCTGGTCTCGAACTCCTTACCTCACGTTTTCTGCCTGCCTCGGCCTCCCAAAGTACTGGGATTACAGGCCTGAGTCACCTTGACTGGCCACATTTGATACTTTCAATGTTCCATCTGCCCAGCAGAAAAAGGGGGGGGGGGTTTGCAAAGGGAGTAGCCTCTGGTCCTTTTGTTACTTAGGTGTGGAAAGTTGGGGTTTTCCTTTTGATTGAGTTGTACGTAGTCAGCATTAACTGGCCTTGGGTTCCCTACCTCCAGACCCTATTCTCCTGCCTCAGGACCAGGCAACTAGAGGCCACTGCTATAGACCCAAACCCTCTGGAATTATTTAAGACATCCAGCCCTAAGCTGTTGACTCTGCCCTGCCTGGCTTTCCCAAGGAAACCCCAGTACAGGCTCTGGCCTCAGCTTTCCTCTCCCTCCCACTTTCATCTCCTGACCAAAACCTGGAGCTTCTCCTGTGGCCTTGTGTGGCAGGGTGTGCCCCCTTCTCTCAGGAAATCTCTCAGATAAAAGCCATCATTCAATGACATTGGCCTCTCTGTGCCGTCACTCAACCATGTCCGCAAATTCTAATTCCACAGGTACAAATGTCAAAACATGGGACACCCTGAGTTAATCAGGGGAGAAACTGATTTAGGAGGCTTCCTGCAGAACTGAGCTGATGGTTTCCAAAACTCCTCTTTTATTCTATCGCAGTAATACCTTCATAGTCACATGCACTCATTTATCTGTTTCAGCTCAATTTGGAAACTGCAAACTCTAAAACAAGATATTGAACTCAGTTTTTTAAATATGAAATTATACCCATCAAAGTATTTCCTACTATATTTCTTGCCTTATTCAACATCTTGTTGATTGATTCATGTAACTGCCAAAACCCAGAGTATTTCAGGAGCAGAGATTCCTTAGTTTCCAGCAATATTTTTCTCATTGTTTCCAGTAATAAAGTTTTAGTGGAGGCCGGGCACAGTGGCTCACGCCTGTAATCCCAGTACTTTGGGAGGCTGAGGAAGGCAGATCACTTTAGGTCAGGAGTTTGAGACCAGCCTGGCCAACATGGCGAAACCCCATCTCTGCTAAAAATACAAAAAATTAACCGGGCATGGTGGCGCATACTTGTAATCCCAGTTACTCTGGAGGCTGAGGCAGGTGAATCACTTGAACCCAGGAAAGGCAGAGGTTACAGTGAGCCGAGATCCCACCACTGCACTGTAGCCCGGGCAACAGAGTGAAACACCACCTCAAAAGGAAAAAAAAAAAAAAATTATTGGAGCACACGGGTACCCAGAGCAAACATTATATTCGCTGACCTCCCTGGCAGCCACGTGTGGCCATATGGCTGAGTTCTGACCAATAGGATGGATGGATGGGTGCAAAGTCCATGTGGCTCACAACCCACCTCTTTTCTCTTCCTCATTGTCCCTTCTTGCATCCTGGATGCTGGGAATGCTGACACCACCACATTGGACCATAAGGATGGTTCCTGAAAACTTCTGGGAACAGACTGCTTATGCTTCAATTTGTCATCTTGTTAAACAACTGTTAGCTGGGGTTTTCT
This sequence comes from Papio anubis, assembly GCF_008728515.1. Taxonomy (NCBI): domain Eukaryota; kingdom Metazoa; phylum Chordata; class Mammalia; order Primates; family Cercopithecidae; genus Papio; species Papio anubis. The sequence goes on from NC_044994.1 coordinate 51,341,712, forward strand.
GCCACTCGCAGAAAAGCCAAATCATTACTAATTCAGTGGCAAATGGTGTAAGTGAAGCAAGCACTCAAGGAGGTGGCAGTGAGTCACAAAATTAATAACCACATGGCTTAGCTGAGATAGCATCCTAAGGACAAGAAAAGCAATAGTAATAATGGCTTGCTTTTTATAGTGCTTTATAATTTCAACATACTTTCAAACGCTTTTTCTCTTTTGATCCTCATAATAACCTCCTTGGCCAGAGAAATAACAGGACTTTGGTGCTATTCTCCAAGCTGAAAGCCATCATCTCCGGCCCTGAGGATACAGCTTTTTCTGCCATAACTCACTGTCTCCACTGGCTCAATTAGCCAATTAGTGGCATGGTAGAGGGCTGAGATGTTACTTCTTAGTTTCCAATAAAATTCTCAAGTTGGTTTAAATTCTCCTTATAATGATGATAAAGTCAAAGCTCAGAGGAACTGAATGATGGCCCCTTAAAATTTACATTTTGAAGCCCTAACTCCCAAAGTGACTGTATTTGGAGACTGGCTCTCTTTAAAGAGGTAATTATGGTTAAATGAGGTTATAAGGGTGAGGTTTACGGCAATAAGACCGGTGTGCCGAAAAAAACGGGAAGAGGCGGGACGCAGTGCCTCATGCCTGTAATCTTAGCACTTTGGGAATCCAAGGCAGGGAGGGGTTTGAGACCAGCCAGGGCAAAATTTGTGAAACCCTGTCTCTACAAAAAAATTTAAAAATTACTGGGGGGGAGGTTCCAGGCGTGGTGGCTCACGCCTGTAATCCCAGCACTTTGAGATGCCAAGACGGGTGGATCACCTGAGGTCAGGAGTTCGAGACCAACAGAGTGAAACCCTGTCTCTACCAAAAATACAAAAATTAGCCAGGCATGGTGGTGCACTCCTGTAGTCCCAGCTACTCAGGAGGCTGAGGCAGGAGAATCGCTTGAACCCGGGAGGCAGAGATTGTGGTAAGCCAAGATTGTACCACTGCACTCCAGCATGGGCAACAGAGTGAGACTCCGTCTCAAAAAAAAAAAAAAAAAGATACAAAGAGGCCAGTGTGGTGACTTATGCCTGTAATCCCAGCATCTTGGGAGGCTGAGGTGGGTGGATCACTTGAGGTCAGAAGTTTGAGACCAGTCTGGCCAATGTGGTGAAACCCTGTCTCCATTAAAAATATAAAAATTAGCAGGGCGTGGTGGCACATGCCTGTATTCCCAGCTACTCCAGTGGCTGAGGCAGGAGAATTGCTTGAGCCAGGGAGGTGGTAGTTGCAGTGAGCCGAGATCGTGCCACTGCACTCCAGTCTGGGCGACAGAGTGAGACTTCATTTAAAAACAAACAGCCGGGCACGGTGACTCACGCCTATAATCCCAGCACTTTGGGAGGCCCAGGCGGGCGGATCATGAGGTCAGTATGATTGAGACCATCCTGGCTAACATGGTGAAACCCCGTTTCTACTATAAATTAAAAAAAATCAGCTGGATATCGTGGCATGCGCCTATAGTCCCAGCTACTCGGGAGGGCGAGACAGGAGAATCGCTTGAACCTGGGAGGTGGAGTTTGCAGTGAGCCAAGATCATGCCACAGCACTCTAGCTTGGGTGACAGAGCGAGATTCGGTCTCAAAAAAAAAAAAAAAAAGTAAAAATAAAAAGGTACAAAGAACTGATATGTGTTACAATGTGGATCAACCTTGAAAACATACTAAATGAAAGAATACAGGTATAAAGGTCGCATGTCATATGATTCCATTTATATGAAATGTCGAGAATAGGCAAATCCATAGAGACAAAAAGAAGATTGAGGATACAGTTTCAGTTTTGCAAGATGAAAAAATTCTGGAGATTTTGGGCCAAGTGAGGTGGCTCCTACCTGTAATTCCAGCACTTTGGGAGGCCAAGGTGAACAGATTGCTTGAGCCCAGGAGTTCAAGACCAGCCTGGGCATCATAGCAAGTCCCCATTTCTATTAAAAATAATAATTTAAAACACGTTCTGGAGAGCTGTTTGACAACAATATGAACATACTTAACATACTTAACACTTGGTTAAGATGGTAAATTTTGTTGTATTTTTTTATCACAATTTTTAAAAAAGGTATGAGACCTAGACTTTGCCCTCTGTGTGTCCCCAGTTTCTTGGGGGTAAATGGCAAGTAATTTAGCACTATTTACAAATTACTTTCATATACATGATATATCAGGTGCTCCAGGCAGTCCTTTTTTTTTTTTTTTTTTTTTTTTGAGACGGAGTCTTGCTCTGTCACCCAGGCTGGAGTGCAGTGGCCGGATCTCAGCTCACTGCAAGCTCCGCCTCCCGGGTTCACGCCATTCTCCTGCCTCAGCCTCCCGAGTAGCTGGGACTACAGGCGCCTGCCACCTCGCCCGGCTAGGTTTTTGTATTTTTAGTAGAGACGGGGTTTCACTGTGTTAGCCAGGATGGTCTCGATCTCCTGACCTCGTGATCCGCCCGTCTCGGCCTCCCAAAGTGCTGGGATTACAGGCTTGAGCCACCGCGCCCGGCCTTAGGCAGTCCTTGAGATAGATGGAATAATCCCTCTATATCCATGGGAGTTGGTTTCAGGACCCCTTGAGGATACCAACATTTACAGAGGCTCAAGTCCTTTAAATAAAATGGCATAGGACAGGCATGGTGGCTCATGCCTCTAATCCCAGCATTTTGGGAGGCCGAGGCCAGCGAATCACCCGAGGTCAGGAGTTTGAGACCAGTATGGCCAACACAGTGAAACCCTGTCTCTACAAAAAATACAAAAAAAATTAGCTGGGCCTGGTGGCGCGTGCCTGTAGTCCCAGCTATTTAGGAGGCTGAGACAAGAGAATCGCTTGAAACTGGGAGGCGGAGGTTGCAGTGAGCCGAGATCGTGCCATTGCACTCCAGCCTGGGTGACACAATGAGACTCCATCCAAAAAAAAAAAAAAAAAAGCATAGTAATTGGTATATAACATATGCATATCCTCCCCTATACTTTAAATCATCTCTAAATTACTCATAATATTTAATACAATGTAAATGCTATATAAAGTCATTATACTGCATTGTTTAGAGAACGAGGACAAGGAAAAAATCTGTATCTGTTCAGTACAGACACAACCATCCTCTTCTTTTTTTTCTGAAAAAAAATTTTTTTTTTTTGAGACAGAGTTTCACTCTTGTTGCCCAGGCTGGAGTGCAGTGGCGTGATCTTAGCTCACTGTAACCTCCGCCTCCCAGGTTCAAGAGATTCTTCTGCATCAGCCTCCTGAGCAGCTGGGATTACAGGCATCTGCCACCATGCCTGGCTAGTTTTTGTATTTTTAGTAGAGATGGGTGGGGTTTCACCATGTTGGCCAGGCTGATTTCAAACTCCTGACCTCAGGTGATTCACCTGCCTCGGCCTCCCAAAGTGCTAGGATTACAGGCATGAGCCACCGTGCCCAGCCTTCTGAATATTTTTAATCCACAGTTGGTTAAAATCACAGATATGGATTCCATAGTTACAGAGTGTTAATATCATCAAACACTTTTTTTTTTTTTTTTTGAGACAGAGTCTCTCTCTGTCGCCCAGGCTGAAGTGCAGTGGCGTGATCTCAGCTCACCGCAACCTCCGCCTCCCGGGTTCAAGCCGTTCTCCTGCCTCAGCCTCCTGAGTAGCTGGGACTACAGGTGAGCACCACCACACGCGGCTAATTTTTATATTTTTAGTAGAGACACAGTTTCACCATGTTGATCAGGCTGGTATCAAAATCCTGACCTCAGGTGATCTGCCTGCCTTGGCCTCCCAAAGTGCTGGGATTACAGTTGGAGCCACCATGCCTGGCCTCATCACACACATTTGCATGAACTGAGGTTGGGATTCAAAGCTGGATTTTCCTGGTGCTCTGTATAATGCAGAATGTGACCTTGCCCTCCTGGACAGGGTTGTGTACATTCCATCTGTTCTGATGGGCTTTGGTCCCAGAGGGGTGACTTTATTTCCATATGACTGACAGTCTCAGGAGGACTCCCAGAATTGGCCACAAGCTGCTGCCCTGGTACACACCTCTCCTGAGGCTGGGGTGGCCCTGAGGGAGTCCACAGCTTCCGAAAGCTTCCCCCTTCCCTGGCAGCCTCTGGGCTAGCACTGTGCCCAGGGGCTAACTGCGCTGTCTTTGTGGCACCCCTCTCTCCTGCCCAGTGTAGGCAAGGACCTAGCAAAAAGAGTTCTTCCAGGCATGAATCAGCCAACACCCTTGGATGGCCCAGTAGCAGTTGTCCCAGTGGCAATTCTTGGCAGCAAGAGATGGGGAAAGAAAGGAGTCCAGGGATAATACATTAAATAAAGATATCACTTCTGCATTTAAATAGTGTGCTAATGAAACCGATGGGCCAGACTCCAAGTTCTGCAGTTTGGAGGATCTTTGTTCTGAGTGCTTAAATGGTAGTGTTTGTGGGCTATTAATGTAAAGTGGTTCAGAGTTGAATATCTACATGTTTGGAGAAACAGAGGCCTCAGCTTGGGCACCAGAGCTCGGAGGCCCCCATTTCTCAACTAAACACTGCCTATTCCTCACTGCTGCCGCCCCGAAGCTGAAAACGGTCTTTCCCTTTAGCTTTTATCGGAGAAACGCAGGTGGGCCAACCATTCAGAGTACTTTCATCAGCAGTCCCATCAGAACCACACAGGGCCAGGGAGACTGCTTCCCAACAAAAGGAGGGACTGTTCAGACAACAGCACAGTCTTCTTCCAGACCATCCCCTCCACCTGAGTCCTCACGGAGACTACGCTCCAGTCACCATACCTACAGTGGACCTTTTATTCAAGAGTCTGAACTCAGAAGCATCCAAACAATAGATCTATTCTTTTTTTGCCTTTTTTTTTTTTTTGAGACTGAGTCTTGCTTATTCACCCAGGCTGGAGTGCAGTGGCATGATCTCGGCTCACCGCAATTTCTGCCTTCTGGGTTCATTCGATTCTTCTGCCTCAGCCTCCTGCGTAGCTGAGTAGCTGGTATTACAGGCACGCACCACCATGCCCTGCTAATTTTGTATCGAGCTCACTGTAGCCTTGACCTCCTGGGCTCAAGGGATCCTCCCACTTCAGCCTCATGGTTAGCTAGGACTATAGGAGTGCACTGTCATCCCCCACTATTGTTTTCTTTTTTGTAGAAACAGGGTCTCACTATGTTGCCCAAACTGGTCTTTAACTCCTAGGCTCAAGAGATCCTCTTGCCTTAGCCTCCCAAAGTGCTGGGACTGTGGGCATGAGCCACTGTGCCCAGCCATGATTAATTTTCTAAATAATACATGAGCATTCCAGTTGCTCCACATCCTTTCCAATATTTGGTGTTGTCAGCCTTTTAAATGTTAGCCATCTGGTGGACATAAAATGGTATCTTCTATGATTTTAATTTGCATCTCACATGATGGACACTTTTTCATGTGCTTATTGGCCATTTGGGTTTCGTTTACTGTCTATGTGGGAACAGCCAGTATATGTAGTCACTGTTTGGAGAACCATCTCATCAGCAAAGCCTGTGATGTGAAAAAGAAATAAACTTTTTTTTTTTTTTTTTGAGACAGAGTCTTCCTCTGTCGCCCAGGCTGGCGTGCAATGGCGTGCTCTCAGCTCACTGTGACCTCCGCCTCCTGGGTTCAAGCGATTCTCCTGCCTCAGCCTCCCGAGTAACTGGGACTACAGGTGTGCGCCATGACGCCGGATAATTTTTGTATTTTTAGTAAAGACAGGGTAATTTTTGTGTTTTTAGTAGAGACGGGGCTTCACCATGTTGGCCACGCTGGTCTCGAACTCCTGACCTCAAGTGATCCACCGGCCTCGGTCTCCTAAAGTGCTGGGATTACAGGCATGAGCCACCGCACCCGGTCAAACTACTTTGCTAATCCACTGAAATGTGGTCCTGTTTCAAGAGTTAGAGCATTAAGTACCCTGATTAAATATAATCCCCTCAACTCTTTCTTTTCTCAGCATTTAGATTGCCTTTGCACTTCACTAGTAGGCCTTTTGTTTTCACCTCTTAGATCCAATGCACTTTCTTTCTTCCAAATCTGGGGGAAAAATGTGTTTAAAAAAACCCATAAGAGGCCAGGCACAGCGGCTCACACCTGTAATCCCAGCACTTTGGGAGGCCCTGTGGTCAGGAGTTTGAGACCAGCCTGGCCAATATGGCAAAACCCTGTCTCTACTAAAAATACAAAAAAAATTAGCTGGGTATGGTGGCAGAGTGAGACCCTATCTCAGAAAAGAAAGAACAAAAACAAACAAACAAAAAATCCTCACTGCTCAGGTCATTGGAACATTTATGCTGTTTTATGGAATGAAGTGTTACCCGATTCTAGAATCATAAATAAAGCCAATTAAGATCGTTCAAACTAAGTTTGTTTTAATTTTGTCATTTGGCAAATGTAATGGTTATATCCTCAAAAGATAGACAGGCGTTGGGAACTGGCCAGAAAACTAAAAGTTTAAGCCTGGATTCAGATTACAGGGACGAGGGGAACTTCCCCTTCACCCTCTGAAGGCTCGCTGAAAACTCACAAAAGGCAGATTAATTGGAGAAAAGGCATACAAATTTTATGAACTGTACACGGGGAGAAGCACAGAGTGACTGCCCAGGCCCCAGGGTGGTTCGGAAGCTTATACTCCATCCTGGCAAAACAGTTTATGGGAAGGAGGAGGAAGATGAATTCTGTTGAGGTGTTACTAGGAAGGATGAATGGATCAGGGAACAGAGATTAATTTGGACAGTATTTTGTGAAAGTTTCTGTTGGTGTGGCTGGATTCTTGGTCTTACAGGGAGGGGAAGAAAAAGCAATTGTTTTGATGGGTCTGGTTCTTAGGCAGATAAAGGTTTTGGGAGAGATGTTGAGGGGGGATATGAGAAAGACCTTGAGGCTTCCTCAGTTCAGCATGTCAAAGCGCCACATTTGGGTGTATTGGTCTCTTTCTTTTTCTGTTTTTCTTTTTTTTAGACAGCCTCACTGTCTCGTATTCTTTTTTTTTTTTTTTTTTTTTTTTTTGAGACTGAGTCTGGCTCTGTCGCCCAGGCTGGAGTGCAGTGGCCGGATCTCAGCTCACTGCAAGCTCCGCCTCCCGGGTTTACGCCATTCTCCTGCCTCAGCCTCCGGAGTAGCTGGGACCACAGGCGCCCGCCACCTCGCCCGGCTAGTTTTTTTTTTGTATTTTTTAGTAGAGACGGGGTTTCACCGTGTTAGCCAGGATGGTCTCGATCTCCTGACCTTGTGATCCGCCCGTCTCGGCCTCCCAAAGTGCTGGGATTACAGGCTTGAGCCACCGCGCCCGGCTTCGTATTCTTAAAGTACTTTTAAAAAAGGAATTTTTTGGTGGGGCTAGTGGCATGATCATGGCTCACTGCAGGCTGGAACTCCTGGGCTCGTGATCCTCAGCCTCCCGAGCAGCTGGGTCTGCGGGCTTGCGCCACTGCGCCTGGCTACATTTTTGTATTTTTAATAGAGATACGGTTTTTCCATGTTGGCAAGGCTGGTCTAGAACCCCCGGCCTCAAGTTAGCTGCCCACCTCGGCCTCCCAAAGTGCTGGGACTACAGGCATGCGGCGCCACACCCAGCTAATTAAAAAAAAAATTTGTAGAGATGAGGTCTCATTATGTTGCCCAGGCTTTGGTTCAAGAGATTCTCCCACCTCAGGTTCCCATTAGCTAAGACTACAGGTGCACACCACCACGCCTAGCTAAGTTTTTTATATTTGTAGAGATGGGGTCTCACTATCTTGCTCAGGCTGGTCTCAAACTCCCGACTTCGAGCAATCTTCCCTCCTTGGTTTCCTAAAGTACTGGAATTGCAGGCATGAGCCACTGTGCCCAGCCAGGTCTTGGTTTCTGAGCTTCATCAAGATGATAACTATGAAAAAGTACGACATCATGAAGGCAAAGTCAACAGAACTTAGAGATTAAGCTGATTCAGAGAATGAGGAAAAATAAAGACAAAAATGACACCGAGATTTTTTTTTTTTTTTTGAGACGGAGTCTTGCTCTGTCACCCAGGCTGGAGTGCTGTGGCCAGATCTCAGCTCACTGCAAGCTCCGCCTCCGGGTTCCCGCCATTCTCCTGCCTCAGCCTCCCAAGTAGCTGGGACTACAGGCGCCCGCCACCTCGCCCGGCTAGTTTTTTGTATTTTTTAGTAGAGACGGGGTTTCACCGTGTTAGCCAGGATGGTCTCGATCTCCTGACCTCGTGATCCGCCCGTCTCGGCCTCCCAAAGTGCTGGGATTACAGGCGTGAGCCACCGCACCCGGCCCCACATCGAGGTTTTGAACTCAATGATTGGGTGAAGTTAACAGCCCTTCCTTCCAAAGGAAGATCTGATTTGAGGGAAGGTAATTTATGGGTTGGACATGCTGGTGGGATATCCAAATGAAAATTGCCAGCAGACAACTAGAAATGAGGGACTGACATGTGCCGTGTCTCATCTTCCATTTCCTCATTCCTGCTTTTGAATAAAACTAATCTAATTAATTTGAACTAAGTATATTAAGAAATGATAAGCCGGGCGCAGTGGTGGGTCACACCTGTAATCCCAGCACTTTGGGAGGCCGAGGAGGGTGGATCGCCTGAGGTCAGGAGTTCGAGACCAGCCTGACCAGCATGGTGAAACCCTGTCTCTATTAAAAATACAAAAAATTAGCCGGGCATGTAATCCCAGCTATTTGGGAGGTTGAGGAAGGAGAATTGCTTGAACCCGGGAAGGCAGAGGTTGCAGTGAGCCCAGATCATGCCACTGCACTCCAGCCTGGGCAATAGAGCGAGTCTCCGTCTCAAAAAAAAAAAAAAAAAAAGAAATTATAATGATTTCTTGTACACTTCTTCATCAGTACCATTTGTACTTTAGGAATAACCTTCAGTGCTCTCTTTCCAGTGGCTCACAGTCTTTACGTGTGTGAGAGAGAGAGATTGCTCTGTCAGTCACTCCAAAGACTGGAGTACTTTGGCAGTTTTACTCACTGGAGCCTCAAACTCACGGGCTCAAGTGATCCTGGCTCAGCCCCCAGAGTACCTGGGGCCACAGGCGTGTGCCACCATGCCTGGTTAATTTTTTTTTTTTTTTTTTTTGAGACGGAGTCTCGCTCTGTCGCCCAGGCTGGAGTGCAGTGGCCGGATCTCAGCTCACTGCAAGCTCCGCCTCCCGGGTTCACGCCATTCTCCTGGCTCAGGCTCCCGAGTAGCTGGGACTATCGGCGCCCGCCACCTCACCCGGCTAGTTTTTTTTTTTTTTGTATTTTTTTAGTAGAGACGGGGTTTCACCATGTTAGCCAGGATGGTCTCGATCTCCTGACCTCGTGATCCACCTGTCTCAGCCTCCCAAAGTGCTGGGATTACAGGGTTGAGCCACCGCACCCGGCCGCCTGGCTAATTTTTTATAGAGATGGGGTCTTGCTAGATTGCCCAGGCCAGTTCACAATCTTTATTCCACTTCCTCCTCAGTGAAGAAGGCAACAAAGCATTTGGATACATGAGTCTGGCTCTCAGAAGAAAGGTGTGGCTGTGACCTATACATTTAGGAGTCCTCAGTATATAGGTGATGTTCAAAGCCATGGTGAGATCACTTGAGGAGAATATGTGGAATGAGAAGAGGGTTCAGGGTCAAACTTGAGGTTGAACCAGCAAGAGAACTGGGAGGGTGTGGTCAGAAAAGTAGTGGGGAAGCCCAAGAAAGGAGGTGTCTGTGAAGTGTTTCCCCAGTGAAAATCGAATGGCGCTTATTGGGTTTGAGATCAGGGAGGTTACTGGTAACCTAGCAGGGCAGTTTTGATGGAGTGAATGATAGAAGCCAGATTGGAAGGGATCTGAAGTGAACGAAAGGTGGGAAGCTAGAGATAGCAAATGTGGACAACTCTTTTTGAGTAGCTTGGCAAGAAGGAATATGGGGGCAGGCTGTGGCTCTCACCTGTAATCCCAGCACTTTTGTAATTACAAGGGTGTCAAGGTTACCTCCTAGAAACCTTAAACAAAGGCCCAACTTCTCTTTGGAAGAGGTCAAATTATTTGTCTGGGAGGCCAAAGTGGGAGGATCACTTGAACCCAAGTGTTCAAGACGAGTCTGGGCGACATAGTGAGACCTTGTCGCTACAAAAAATAAAAAAAATTTTAAAAAGTAGCTGGGTGTGGTGGCACACACCTGTAGTCCCAGCTACTTGAGAAGCTGAGGTGTGAGGATCCCTAGATCTTGGGAGGCCGAGGCTGCAGTGAGCTGTGATTGTGCTGCTACACTCCAGCCTGGGTGACAGAGTGAGACGCCCATCTCCAAAAAAAAATTCCTTTTTTAAAAGTATGAGGCAGGCCGGGCGCGGTGGCTCAAGCCTGTAATCCCAGCACTTTGGGAGGCCGAGACGGGCGGATCACGAGGTCAGGAGATCGAGACCATCCTGGCGAACACCGTGAAACCCCTTCTCTACTAAAAAATAGAAAAAAAACTAGCCGGGCGAGGTGGCGGGCACCTGTAGTCCCAGCTACTCGGGAGGTTGAGGCAGGAGAATGGCGGGAACCCGGGAGGCGGAGCTTGCAGTGAGCTGAGATCATGCCACTGCACTCCAGCCTGGGCGACAGAGCAAGACTCTGTCTCAAAAAAAAAAAAAAAAAAAGTATGAGGCAGACCAGGCACGATGGCTCACACCTGTAATCCCAGCACTTTGGGAGGCCGAGGCGGGTGGATCACCTGAGGTCAGGAGTTCGAGACCAGCCTGGTCAATATGGTGAAACCCTGTCTCTACTAAAATACAAAAATTAGCCCGGCATGGTGGTGGGCGCCTGTAATCCCAGCTACTTGGGAGTCTGAGGCAGGAGAATTGCTTGAACCCGGGAGGCGGAGGTTGCAGTGAGCTGAGATCACACCACTGCACTCCAGCCTGGGCAACAGAGCGAGACTCTGTTTAAAAAAAAAACAAAAACGCCAGGTGTGGTGGCTCAAGCCTGTAATCCCAGCACTTTGGGAGGCTGAGATGGGCGGATCACAAGATCAGGAGATCGAGACCATCCTGGCTAACACAGTGAAACCCTGTCTCTACTAAAATACAAAAAAATTAGCTGGGCGTGGTGGCGGGCACCTGTAGTCCCAGCTACTCGGGAGGCTGAGGCAGGAGAATGGCATGAACGCGGGAGGCAGAGCTTGCAGTGAGCCGAGATCGTGCCACTGCACTCCAGCCTGGGTGACAGAGCGAGAGTCTGTCTCAAAAAAAAAATAAAAAATTAAAAAATTAAAAAATTAAAAATGAAAAACCCTCTGTGTCCAAATATAATCACATTGAAGGCTAGGGCTTCCAGATGATGTGAATTTGGGAGGCGGACACAGTTCAGCCCACAGCATAACATTTGTTTGTCAAAACTCACGGAACTATACACCAAAAAAGGGTGAATTTTTAAGCTGTATATAAATTATACCTCAATAAACATAATTTAAAAAGTAAAAAGAGACCTGGTGCAGTGGCTCATGCCTATAATCCCAGCATTTTAGGAAGCTGAGGTGGGAAGATCACTTGAGCCCAAGAGTTCAAGACCAGCCTGGGCAACCTAAGGAGGCCTCATCTGTATTGCAATAAAAATAATTAGAAAAAAAAATGAAAAGTGACAAAAATGGTGAAGGGGGAGTAAATCCTGAGAACACAAGAAGCCAGAGAGTGCTGAGCTGACCCTGGACTTCCCAGCATGGCTTCCGCATGGAGCGGGCTCTGGTCCTGCCCTTTTGTGTAGGGATGTCATCCTATACAGTTCACTGGTAAAATTAACTAGATTGGGCTTCTTCTAGAATGAGTTCCGTGGATGTTTTTAGGCTTGAGGTGAGAAATCAAAATAGAGAAATTCAGATGGGTGGAATTATCTAACACTATAAAAAATCCTAGCTCCCATGCTGTTAATCCGGGAGACAGTCATAGGCTTTAGTGTCACCAGCTTCAAAATAGCTCAGGTCAGCGTTGCCTGGGAGCTGCTGATTCAGGGCTGCCTGCTCAACTGTCGAGGTCTCTAGGAGCTCTGTTGTGCAGAGGGATTCCAAACCCTCGGAACTGTCCTTGGCTGAACTGCTGCCTACTCCCCCAGGCCTTCTGAGTTCTATTTGAAGAGCTTGCAATTTAAAGAAGTGAAGAACCAGCAAATACATAGGGGTGAAAATGAAAAACATTTTCTCCAGGGTTAAGCCAAGTCCTGGGGTTAAGACTTGTTAGTGGAGCCCACCTGCTATCCTTTTAAATAGATAAAAGACTTTTCAGTCTCTTACCGTGAAAAACTACATCCACTCCCCCACCCCTGCCACTCTCCTACACCCTGCTTCTCCCACCCCCAAAACCCTATAATTAAAAAGGCTCTTTTCAGACTGGAACACAATTCAAGCACAATCATTATGAAAACCCTGCCCTGTTTCAGTGGTTACTGACAACTCCCTTTGTGTAAATCTCATTAAATCAAACCGGGGACTCCTATGTTTTTGTGTGTGACAATTTCTAGGAAGAGAAAGCTATGTGGATTTAAGAAATAATGTTGCAAATCTTAGGTATGAGACTTCTTTGGATTAGAAAGTAATATTATTTATCTCTCTGAAGCCACTAACAAATCAACCATGAAAAATGGGTTTTTGTCACCCAGCATCCTTTCTCTACCCTGGTCGTGTTCTCTATGTTTAATAGGAAGGGGAAACAGAGTGCTTTCCTTGATGGGCTATTTTATTTTCAGGCCTTTAAGAAGACAAATGAAACTACTAAAAATATTGCCTTAGAAAGTATTTTCAATTCATTTTCATGCTATACATGTTTGGTACTTAGGAGCTATTTGCTTCTATTTGATAAGAAAAATGATTCTTCTTCAAAACATATGCAACAGTGGGTTTTCTTTACACCCTGAAAAGCTTGAAAAGTAAAATGATTCTTATATCGAATTAAAGACGACAGTGAGATTCCCCTGTACCTTACAGAATAGCCTACAACAATAGAATACTTACACATTTTTTCTGGGCCTTGAAGTTGTGGTAGCTGTTAATTATCTTTTCTTTTCCCTTTAATATTGTTATTTCTTTTTTCCTTTCCCTGTTTTTTTTTTTTTGTTTGTTTGTTTGAGACAGAGTCTTGCTCTGCAACCTCTGCATCCCAGGTTCAAGCCATTCTCCTGCCTCAGCCTTTGAGTAGCTGGGATTACAGGTGTGTGCTAACACACCCAGCTAACTTTTGTATTTTTAGTAGAGACGGGGTTTTGCCATGTTGGCCAGGCTGGTGTCAAACTCCTGACCTCAAATGATCTGTCCACCTCAGCCTCTCAAAGTGCTGGGATTACAGGCGTGAGCTACTGTGCCTGGGCAAATTTTGTTATTTCTAGTCCTATTCCAGAATTTCCAAAGTTCTTAACTGTAAAAAGGTTCCTCTTCCTTTGTATCTTTTTCCATCAGTGGATATAAATGGCTTTGACACTTCCTTACCATCAAATGTCTAAATAGACTACATTGGGCACAACTGGGTACTACCAGAAAAGGGCACCTGTGTGACCCCGTGTTCTGGTTTCTCGAGCTTATGAATGCATGTGCCTTTCTTTGTTTTCTTTGGCTCTTTCTTGCCACTGTGCTAAGTCCTAGTGACTGGAACAAGCTCCTAGAGGGGTTCTTTTAAAGGATTAATGTCTGCTTACTCACACATCTTATAGGGATCTCCCTCATACCTTGCCTCACCCAAATGCATGCTGTAATTTTCCATATGGTCCTGCCATCAATAACAAATCTTCAAGTTAAAAAAAAGGGGTATAACCAGGATGAGGGGAAAAGAGGTGCATAGCTAGAAGGGAGCCTCTGAATGCCACACAGCCCAGAGGTGCCCCCCTCTCCACATATCGAGGTTCCTCCTGGTGCCTGCTCTCCAACCCCACATGTTCTCCCAGGGCTTCTGCCTTGTACTTCTATTTGTGTGAATTTCATTCCGCATATTGATTTTTTTCTTTCTTTTTTTTTTTGAGACATAGTCTCGCTCTGTCGCCAGCCCAGGCTGGACTGCAATGGCGTGATCGCTGCTCACTGCAACCACTGCCTCCAGGATTCAAGCGATTCTCCTGCTTCAGCCTCCCAAGTAGCTGGGACTACAGGCTTGCGCCACCACGCCCTGCTAATTTTTGTATTTTTAGTAGAGACGGGGGTTTCACCATGTTGGCCAGGCTGGTCTTGAACTGCTGACCTCAAGTGATCTGCTCATCTCAGCCTCCCAAAGTGTTGGGATTACAGGCGTGAGCCACCATGTTGGGATTACAGGCGTGAGCTACCGCACCTGGCCTCATTACACACATTGTTGCAGAGCATGTTTCCCTCGTTTTTATCCTGCACCAGACTATAAGGTGTCATTTTTCTGGGTGTTCTCCCAGCCCCAGCACACTGCTCTGGCCACAATGCCCATGTGATGAAAAGAACATTTTAGTATCAAGGAAGTATTGATGCCTGAGAATCTGCAGCTGTTGAGCCATGGTCAGATACACTTTGCAGAAAAAGAATCACCTTCTGGTAAGAATAACCTTCCAAGAGAGATAAATACAGCAAGCATTAGATCACAACCAGAAGTATCTCTACCCTGAATGAGATCTTGAAGACCTAGGAACACCTTAGGAGGCTTAGGAGTGGACAAAAAAGAGTCTCAGACAAAGGGAGGAGGGAGGAGAGGGCAAAAGGGTGCAGGATTACAGGGCCACACCCTCGTGAGATTGCACAGTGATTAGCACAGTGATGATGAATATTTATGAAGGCAGTACTGATTATTTTACAAGGATTCATTTGAATAATCATGAATATGTTTCCATGCATTTGCACCTAATGGGATGGTTTGCAGTCTTTAATGAGGCATTGGCGCGTGTTTGAAGAGCAAGGGAGGGCAGAGAGACGGGAAAGAACAATGCAGGTCACAACGTTCATGCAGGATTTTCTTACTGTACTGACCTCTTGTCCCTGAAGTCCTGTCTGTAAAGAACTAGCTGGGAAATGTCTAAAGCATGCCTCGGGGTGCCTATCCGTGCATAGGCTAAAATGCTTCGCTGTTTCTTCTAAGCCTACTCTGTTCTTGAAGAGAGGGAAAACCTTGACCCTTTCTTTGTTGTTTTTTTGTTTTGTTTTGTTTTTTTGTTTTGCTTTTGTTTTTGTAGACAGAGTCTCGCTCTGTGGCCCAGGCTGGAGTGCAGTGGCGCAATCTCCGCTCACTGCAAGCTCTGCCCCCCGGGTTCACGCCGTTCTCCTGCCTCAGCCTCCCGAGTTATCCGGGACTACAGGCACCTGCCAACATGCCCGGCTAATTTTTTTGTATTTTTAGTAGAGACGGGGTTTCACCGTGTTCGCCAGGATGGTGTCGATCTCCTGACCTCGTGATCCGCCCGCCTTGGCTCCCAAAGTGCTGGGATTACAGGCGTGAGCCACCGCGCCCGGCCGGACCCTTTCTTTGACCTCTCAGGCCTTCCAGTTTCGGGAATTTTGCAAGGTCACATGGCTATACAATGGCAGAACGTTTTCCAAGGTCACATGGCTATACATTGGCAGATCCATGCCTTCAGATCCCTGTCTCTTCCAAGCGCCTGGGGTGAAGTGCCCCCTTTGCCAGGGTCAGTGCTGGGTTGCGGAATTGTCCACTCTAATTACTAATGGGCTGCTCCTTTCACCGGCAAAATTGTAAAAGGGTTTTAAGTAATTTGTTTTGTTCAATGGTTTGAGGAGAGCAGCCATTTGTTTCTTTTCCCTTCAGTCCCTTGCAGGATGTTAGTTTTGAAGGGAGAAATGGCAGGACGGCAGAGTAGGGGGAGCAGGAAAGGCCTGGAGAGACAGGAGCATCTCTGTGACCTGGTGAGTAGCTCAGCGGGCGGGAGGAGCTGGGGCCGCAGCAGGACTTCCGAAGTGGATTAGTTTCAATCTTCACATACTGAGATGACTTGCATCGGAGGGAAGGCGGACCTGAAATCAGCCCGCAAAAGGCAGGGGCCTACACCACAAGGCCCATTTAGTTAATTTCTACCACGAGTCCCAAGCATGCTCGTGTGGGCGGGACAGGCAAGGGGTGGCCAGCTGATCCCGCACCTGGAGCTGGGCCATTCCAGCTCTTCCTTTTCCGGTGTCTGCAGTTTGACCTTGGACGTGCCCTTTAGCTATGCAAGCTTCCCCAGTTGGAGACTGGGCTGTGTGAGGCCGAAATGCAACTTAGGCCGTAGGCAAGTGCCTAGTCGGGGTGCAGACACACACAAGGGAGCTATTATTAGGCAGTTTCTGCCGGCGGAAGCGGAATTGCAATCGGGTCGCCAGCTCCGCGGGAGAGGGGGCGGGGGCGGTAGGCGGCGGTTCAGCTGGCTGCTGCGTGCTTCCCCACGCGGGGATACACCTGCCACATCAGCTGGCACCTCCCGCCGGGAAAGGTTCTGGGTTCCTCGCGGTCAAAGCAGGATTCCGACTGCAGTGTATTTTCCCAGGTTCTAAACTCACCGACCCCCCTCTTTTGATTGACACATTCTTTCTTTAGATATGCTAATACCTTCAATTAGATTACTGTCTAGGCTTGCCTTGACCGGCAAGCTTTGTCTCCTAAAGGGTCTTTACCCATCTCAGGCCTTTTACATTAGATTTTTTAATAGTTCACCTCTAAGGAGGCACATTTTTAACCCTAATTCTTTAGTGGTATCTTAATCCGGATATTCCCAACCCCGACCTCGGTGCATCCATTCGCGTGTTCATTCAGCAAAGGCTTACTACTGTGACCTTAGGCTTCTTTTTTTTTTTTTGAGACGGAGTATCAGTCTGTCGCCCAGGCTGGAGGGCAACCTCCGCCTCCCGGATTCAAGCTATTCTCCCGTCTCAGCCTCCTGAGTAGCTGGAACTTCAGGCACACACCACCACCACGGGTTAATTTTGTATTTTTGGTGGAGACAGGGTACCATGATGGCCAGGCTGGTCTCAAACTCCTAACCTCGGGTGATCCACCCGCCTTGGCTTCCCAAAGTGCTGGGATTACAGGTGTGAGCCACCGCGCCCGGCCCAGCCAATTTTTTTACACAGAAGAAACTCCATCTAATTTTCCTAATCCATGAACTGGGTTTTTCGGTGTGTTGTTATGAAGAAATGAAATAAAGTAATCCTTGAAGAAGAATTAAATGAGAAAAGCTTGAGTACCATAGTGCATGGTGTCTAGCAGGCACTCGATAAATGTGTTCAATTGGTGAATGAATAAACTTTACCTGTGATTCCTGTCACTCCTGCAAGGTGCCTCCCGCACTGTGCTACTCTTTGGGGAAGTAGTGGTGGACCAGACACAGGAGGTCCTGCCCTCAGGGAGCCTGTAATCTATTCTATGAGGGATAGAGACAAATAAAGCAATCCCAGGGCTGGGGGACAAATGCCAACAACTTGGGAAATTCTGAGCTGAATGGAGCTCCCATCAGGAGGACCTAACCAGTGTAGAGGTCTCCGCAGCTCCCAGAAGGAAGTGGGCTCTAAGCTATGATGCAAATGTGAGTAAGAGTTGGCCAGGCAGAGGGGGAGGATCTGAGTGATAGTTAAGGGACCGCCCTGATGCAAAGGCCTCCAGGCAAGAAAGTCCTTCTTCCAACCAAAGAGACACTGAGGAACTACAGGAATGTTGCTTGCCAGGGGATTTGGGCCAAAGAGGCTGGGGAGGTAAGCCAGGGCTGGACTTTGGAGGGCTGAGTAAATCCTAAAATCTTAGGATTTTATCCTAAGAGCTATGGAGTGTTTAGGAGATAGGGGTCCACCCGCTCAATAAAAATTGGAATATGGGGCCGGGCGTGGTGGCTCACACCTGTAATCCCAGCACTTTGGGAGGCTGAGGCGGGCAGACCACTTGAGGTCAGGAGTTCAAGACCAGACTGGCCAACATGTTGAAATCCCGTCACTACTAAAAATACATAAAATTCGCTGGGTGTGGTGGCGGGCGCCTGTAATCCCAGCTATTCAGGAGGCTGAGGCAGGAGAATCACTTGAACCTGGGAGGCAGAGGTGGCAGTGAGCCGAGATCGTGCCATTGTATTCCAACCTGGGCAACAAGAGCGAAACTCTGTCTCAAAAAAAAAAAAAAAAAAAAAAAAATTGGAATATGGTAATCCCAACTATTCAGGAAGAATCGTTTGAGCCCAGGAGTTTGAGAGTTTGAGTTCAGCCTGGGCAATATAGCGGGACTCTAAAAAATATATATTTAAGAAAAGAAAACAAAACTGGAGCATGGAGGAAGAGGGAAAGGACTGCCATGACTCAGGGCTTTCAAGTTCAGACTCCAAATCTAGGCGTACGCAACAGATCAGGGCGCCAGACTGCCTGGGATTGAGAGTGACTCCTTGCTTGAGAAAGTGACCTAACCACATTTGCAAACTTGGCTCATCACAGCCCCTAAGTCGTAGGTTTGTGAGAGACAGTGGGTGAAATAATTACAGAATGAACTACTTACAACATTACCTGGCATAGACTAAGTACTCCATAGTGTTGGCTATTATCAATTCTACTCAGTTCCCAGAAGTCACAGGTTCTGCAGACCCAGCTATTTTTATTTATTTATTTATTTATCTATTTATTTATTTTTTTGAAACGGAGTCTCACTCTGTCACTCAAGCTGGAGTGCAGTGGTGTGATCTCAGCACATTGCAACCTCTGCCTACCGGTTTCAAGTGATTCTCGAGCCTCAGCCTCCCACCACGCCTGGCTAATTTTGGGGTTTTTTGTTTTGTTTTGAGACGGAATCTTGCTCTTGTTGCCCAGGTGGAGTGCAATGACACAATCTTGGCTCACTGCAACCTCCGCCTCCCAGGTTCAAGCAATTCTCCTGCTTCAGCCTCCCGAGCAGCTGAGATTACAGGTGCCCACCACCACGCCCGGCTAATTTTTGTATTTTTAGTAGTGACGGGGTTTCACCATGTTGGCCAAGCTGGTTTCAAACTCCTGACCTCAGATGATCTGCCTGCCTCAGCCTCCCGAAGTGCTGGGATTACAGGCATGAGCTACCATACCCATACCCGGCAGAACTGGCTATTTAAAACACCAGGGAGAATGCAGGGGGAGAGGGAAATTTACAAACTGCAGGATGATGTAAACTCCAGGAACTGTGAACTCCTCCTTTTATAATAGTTTAGTCATGGTCCTTGCAAATTTGGTTGATTGATTTCAATAGCTGATTAGAAAGGAGAAGCTGCCAAGCAGGTCCACTAGGAATGGCAGAAGTAGTAATTCCTTCTTCTAGGAGTACAGCTCGAGGAAAACTGTGGAGTTTCCATAAGGAACAGAGGCAAGGCCCCAGAAGTATAGCAAACTAGCAGATGGTGGTCATTTAGAACAGAGGGCAAGGGTCTTATACATTCAAAGTACACCGAAGGCTTCACTGTATTGTAGTACAATTATTGAGCACTTAAAGGCTCTGTTCAGATTCCAGCTTGCCCATTAGAGTAGGAGGATGTAACATGGCGAAGCCCTGCCTCTATGAATAATACAAAAAAAAAAAATTAGATGGGCTTGGTGGTGCAGGCCTACAGTTCCAGCTATTGGGGAGGCTGAGGCAGGAGAATCGCTTGAACCCAGGAGGTGGAGGTTGCAGTGAGGCAAGATCGCATCACTGCGCCCCAGCCTGCGCAACAGAGTAAAACTGTCTCCAAAAAAAAAAAAAAAAAGAAAAAAAGAAAAAGAAAAAAAAGGCATACCTCACAATTTATTTATATGAAGGCAGATGTTTTCTAATGTGTTGCTTCCCTTACTCCCCCAGGGGGATGAGATTTGGGACAGGCGAAGGAAAAAGGAAATTTGACTTCCCTCTGCATGAAAACTCCTAAAATTCAAACCTTGGCAAGAAGCATTTACTTTCTGCTGCTGGATAGAAAAGGTGTGCTTTTGGGGCTTTAACCTCCTTTCTGGCTTCCTGCCTCTGTAAAATGCCCATGAGAGGAATGCCGGGGGTCACAAGAGTTACTTAGCTGAATAAATATACATGAGTGATTGAGAGAGAATTACAAAGTCTCCTCTAAGTAATCAAGTCAAAACGAACAATACTCATTTGTCAGAACATCTGATGGAGCTGCCCAAACTATCACCCTAGACGCAGCCAACTATGTTAAAGACAGCCATTGAGGACAATATCTGATGGATATAGTTTGGTTCTCTAGCTTATGGGAACTGAGCTCAATGGGACAGTAACAGTGAATGAAGTTGGAGGAAGGAAATGCAGTGATTATGGGTGGGGGATACTTGGCAAGACAAGGAATGAATAGGGGTATGTCTAAAAAATTATTTTTACTTCCAAATTTATGGCTTAGTTTTGATTTGTGTTAGTAGGATTTGTTAGCTGTTATTTGCCTGGGGTTTGGCCATTTGGTATGTACTGGTGGTCTTAATCTGCTATCTGGACCAGAAAGCAAATGTTTGCATCCTTGGAATCCCCATTACAATTGAAAAATTTCCGAGGAGACAGCCAAGGCCAGATGGGAATGCGGCATGAATTGCCCCGTTAGCACTTAAATCCTCTGTTGGTGCAGTCTTGCTTTGTGCTTTCTTCCTTCATTCCTTAACACTTAGCAGTGCCCAGCCTGATAAGGACCCAGAACACTAGATGTTGGGGATTAGATCAGTGAATCCAAAAGACCACACCTTTGCCACATCTTCTGAGGGCTATTTTGCATCATAATATGTTAGAAGGCATCACATGGCGAGAGACTGCCTGTGAGAGTGCAAGAGGGGACCAAACTTACTTTGTTTTTCTTTTTTTTTTTTTGAGACGGAGTCTCGCTGTGTCGCCCAGGCTGGAGTGCAGTGGCCGGATCTCAGCTCACTGCAAGCTCCGCCTCCCGGGTTCACGCCATTCTCCTGCCTCAGCCTCCTGCGTAGCTGGGACTACAGGCGCAGCCACCACGCCCGGCTAGTTTTTTGCATTTTTAGTAGAGACGGAGTTTCACCATGTTAGCCAGGATGATCTCGATCTCCTGACCTCGTGATCCACCCGCCTCGGCCTCCCAAAGTGCTGGGATCGCATGCTTGAGCCACCGCGCCCGGCCCTTACTTTGTTTTTCTTTTGAGACAGTCTCTGTTGCCCAGGCTGGAGCGCAGTGGCACGATCTGCGCTCACTGCAATCTCCACCTCCCAAGTTCCAGCAATCCTCCCATCTCAGTCTCCTGAGTAGCTGGGACTACAGGCATACACCACCATGTCCAGCTAATTTTTGTATTTTTTTTTCTGTAGAGATGGGGTTTCACCGTGTTGCCCAGACTGGTCTCGAATTCCTGGGCTCCCCCGAGGGAGAACTGCTTGAGCCCAGGAATTCAGAACCAGCCTGGGAAACATAGCAAGACCCATCTCTACAAAAATAATGTAAAAATCAGTTGGGCACAGTGGTATGTGCATATAGTCCTGGCTACCCAGAAGGCTGAGGTGGGAGGATCACTTGAGCCCAGGAGTTCCAGGCTACAAAAATAAAAGAAGCCTGGCTGTGGTGGCTCACACATGTAATCCTAATACTTTGGGATGCCAAGACAGGAGAATCATGTGAGCCCAGGAGTTTGAGACAAACCTGGGCAACACAGTGAAACTCTGTCTCTCCAAAAAATTTGTTTAAATTAGCAAGGTGAAGTGATTCATGCCTGTACTCCCGGCTACTCAGAAGGATGGCTTGAACCTGGGAGGTCAAGGCTACAGTGAGCCATGATCACGCCACCCACCACACTGTTGTCTAGGTGAGAGACCCTGCCTCAGAAAGAAAGCAAGAGAGAGAGGTAGGAAGGAAGGAAGGAAGAGAGGAAGGAAGGAAGGAAGAGAGGAAGGAAGGAAGGAAGGAAGGCAGGAAGGCAGGCAGGCAGGAAGGCAGGCAGGCAGGCAAAAGAAAGAGGGAGGAAGGAAAGAAGGAAGGGAGGGAGGGAAGGAAAAAGTGCATATTTGCTCTTTAAAGAACAGTAATAAAAAGGTTTTGTTTTGTTTTGTTTTGTTTTGTTTTGTTTTGTTTTGTTTTGTTTCTTCTTCTTCTTCTGTGACGGGTTTCCCACAACAGAGACAGGGACAAACCAAGAAGTGTGGTGCCATTGAGTAACAGGCTGGTGGTGGAGGACAGAAGAGGAGGACCTACATTTTTGGACCTCCTGAGTTGGGAGTTGTTGTGGGACACAATGCAATTCATTGTGATCTGGAATTAGAGGAGAGATATCTGACCTGGAAACATAGATGTGGAATCATCAAATAGACCTGAGGCCCTGAGAGCAAATGTGTTTCTCCAAGAAATACAGATTTCAGAAAGAAGAGGGCCAAAGATAGATCCTGGAGAACAGTCCATATTTCACAAAGGAATGCAGGAAAATTAGCCAAGGAGGAAGACTGAGAAGGAATGGCTTTATGGAAAGAGAGAAAGTTGTCTTGGAAGCTAAGGGAAGAGAGTTTTAAGAATGGGCTGGTGTGCAATGCTCCCTGCAAAATTCTCAAAGTAGGGGGAGTCTTTCAGACTATAGAGTTATGTACTTTCCCTGAGGGAGATAGCCAAAAAAGGGGTCGGGGGCCTATCCTATGCTCCAAGAGAAAGGGCCTCTATTCCTTTTAACTTAATTTGTATTTAAAGGATAGGTATAGGATGGACTAGGTAAAAGAATGGACAGATGTTAGGCATGGTGGCTCACGCCTGTAATCCCAGCACTTTGGGAGGCCGAGGATCACTTGAGGTTGGGAGTTCAAGATGAACCTGACCAACATGGAGAAACCCCATCTCTACTAAAAATACAAAAATTAGCCTGGCATGGTGGTGTGCATCTGTAATCCCAGCTACTTGGGAGGCTGAAGCAGGAGAATCACTTGAACCCGGGAGGCAGAGGTTGCAGTGAGCCAAGATCTCACCACTGCACTCCAGCCTGGGTGACAGTGAGACTCCATCTCAAAAAAAAAGAGGCCTGGCACAGTGGCTTACACTTGTAAGCTGAGGTGGGCGGATCACCTGACGTCAGGAGATGGAGACCAGCCTAACCAACACGGAGAAACCCTGTCTCTACTAAAAATACAAAATTAGCCAGGCATGATGGCGCATGCCTGTAATCCCAGCTACTCGGGAGGCTAAGGCAGGAGAATCGCTTGAACCCGGGAGGCGGAGGTTGCAGTGAGCTGAGATCATGCCATTGCACTCCAGCCTGGGCAACAAGAGAGAAACTCCATCTCAAAAAAAAAAAAAAAGGAATGGACAGATGGACAGCACCTTCAAAGACTTATTTAATGCTTCCTTTTCAAAGTTACTTAGTATTATTATTATTTTTTGAGACAGAGTCTCTCTCTGTCGCCCAACCTGGAGTGCAGTGGCGTGAATTCGGCTCACCGCAACCTCTGCCTCCCGGGTTCAAGTGATTCTCCTGCCTCAGCCTCCTAAGTAGCTGGGATTACAGGCGCGTGCCACCATGCCTAGCTAATTTTTGTATTTTTAGTAGAGACAGGGTTTCACCATTTTGGCCAGGCTGGTCTCGAACTCCTGACCTTGTGATCCACCCGCCTTGGCCTCCCAAAGTGCTGGGATTACAGGCATGAGCCACTGCGCCCAACCCAAAGTTCCTGAGTTTTTTGTTTTGTTTTGAAACAGGGTCTCATTATATAGCCCAGGCTGGTGTGCAGTGGTATGATCACAGCTCACTGCGGCCTCGACCTCCTGGGCTCAAGCGATCCTCCCACCTCGGCCTTCCGAGTAGCTGGGACCACAGGTGCACATCACCACGCCCAGCTCATTTATTTGTATTTTCTGTAGATACAGGGCCTCCCTATGTTGCCCAGGCTGGTCTCAGACTCCTGGGTAAATGATCCTCCCACCCACCTTGGCCTCCAAAAATGTTGGGGTTACAGGTATGAGCCACTGCACCTGGCGCTACCTAGTTATATGCACAGTGCAGGGTGCCTAAGGCCTGAGGTAGCTTAACTGGTTGTAGTTTATGCTCTAATTTTTTCACAGGCTACAGTCAAGTTGACTGACCGTTATGTAGGATGGCCTTGGTTGGACAAGATGGAAAAAGAAAAGAGGCACTGCCAGAAGGGGGTACCCAGGAACTTTTTTTCTGTTTGTTTTTTTGAGACAGAGTCTTGCTCTGTCGCCCAGGCTAGAGTGTAGTGGCACGATCTTGGCTCACTGCAATCTCTGCTTCCTGGGTTCAAGCGATTCTCCTGCCTCAGCCTCCCTGGTAGCTGGGACTACAGGTGCCCACCACCACGCCCGGCTAATTTTTGTATTTTTAGTAGAGACGGAGTTTCACCATATTGGCCAGGCTGGTCTTGAACTCCTGACCTGGTGATCCACCTGCCTCAGCCTCCCAAAGTGCTGGGATTACAGGCATGAGCCACCACGCCCGACCTAGGAACTCTTTTTAAATGGTGCAGTGTAGACTCTTGAACATTTGGTCAGAGATTGAGATGGAAATTCCAAAAGGGTGTGGTGAGAATATACTACTTGTGCTGTTCACATGGCCTTGTCAAACATAGCATGGGTATGATGTATTTCCTTTTTTTTTTTTTTCCCCTTTTTGAGATGGAATCTCGCTCTGTCACCCAGGCTGGAGTGCAGTGGCACGATCTCAGCTCACTGCAACCTCTGCCTCCTGGGTTCAAGCGATTCTCCTGCCTCAGCCTCCCAAGTAGCTGGGATTACAGCTGCATGCCACCACACCTGGCTAATTTTTTATATTTTTAGTAGAGACAGGATTTTACCACATTGGCCAGGCTGGACTTGAACTCCTGACCTCAACTGATCCGCCCGCCTTGGCCTCCCAAAGTGCTTGGATTACAGGCATGAGCCACTGTGCTCAACCGATATATTTTGTTGAGTTATCTATCTGATACTTGGAATGGGTTTATTCAGGGGCACATATGTTTTATTTCCCCAAGTCTAGACTGTTGGTGAAGTAACACCATAGAGTAGAGGTTTTATTATAGTGCAGAGCAAATTTGAGCTTGTCCACTTAGACAACTTTTCTAACTCAGTGACCTTTGTTGTCTTCTGATCACACCTCAAAATTTTTTGAGTATTCATCTCAATTATTCACTTATAATTTATAAAAATTAACTTACAGCTTATAGTTAGTACTATCCTAATATGTACATTACAAAAGATATACAAAAATAGAAATTTAAAAACATTGAAATGATGGACAAAACAATACCATTAACATTTAATTTTATTTACTAGCAGTAGAAAATATTTTGCTCTTACTAAAATGCTTAATATTGAGGTATGATTGAATGTGCTTCTCTTTTTTTGGTTTTTGAAATCTTGGCATAATAGTGTGATAGAATGATTTGAAGATTTTACTGTAAGTTTAGTTTTTTTCAACCTTGGTTGTTTAAAGGGCTGTCCTAGTGGGAGAGGATACCTTGCAAAGTTTCCTGCCAGTAGGAAGAGATAGACTATTTTTACCATTTAATTTTTTATTTTTATTTTTTGAGATGGAGTTTTGCTCTAGTTGCCCAGGCTGCACGGCAGTGGCATGATCTCAGCTTACTGCAGCCTCTGCCTCGCTGGTCCAAGCTATTCTCCCGCCTCAGCCTCCCGAGTAGCTGGGATTATAGGCACCCGCCACCACACTCAGGTAATTTTTATATTTTTAGTAGAGACAAGGTTTTACCATGTTGGCCAGGCTGGTCTTGAACTCCTGACTGCAGATGATCCACCTGCCTCTGCCTCCCAAAGTGCTGAGATTACAGGCGTGAGCCACCTCGCCTGGCCATTTTTACCATTTACTTAATCATAATGCTCATTGCTCAATCTTATCTATCAGCTATGCAAAAGGTTTTAGTCGACATTTGGGTGGTGAGTCGCTGTTTGCCAATATCACTCAATTGTTTCTGCAATGTAAACTGGAAAATGTTGAATTTGCATTTTCGATATTTTAACTGAATCGGTGATACATTTTGTGTGTGTTGGAATTTTTGTAATTTAACCCCAGAATTTTTTTTTTTTTTTTTTTTTTTTTGAGACGGAGTCTCGCTCTGTAGCCCAGGCTGGAGTGCAGTGGCCGGATCTCAGCTCACTGCAAGCTCCGCCTCCCGGGTTCACGCCATTCTCCGGCCTCAGCCTCCCGAGTAGCTGGGACTACAGGCGCCCGCCACCTCGCCCGGCTATTTTTTGTATTTCTTAGTAGAGACGGGGTTTCACCGTGTTAGCCAGGATGGTCTCGATCTCCTGACCTCGTGATCCGCCCATCTCGGCCTCCCAAAGTGCTGGGATTACAGGCTTGAGCCACCGCGCCCGGCCTAACCCCAGAATTTTAAATTTCTGTATAGAAGCTACTCCATTCGTGGTTACTGTTCCTGTTCTAAATAAAATGATATAATGTTTTGATTAAAGAGATCATTTATTGTTGATAATATACCTTCTCTGCTAAACACTTTTTTTAGTGGTTCATAAAAAATAAGTGTTTTCAGGTGTGTCATCATGTGAACAGGGGCAAGCAGATACCTTAAGCAGGGGCATTCAACAGTTGCACAAACCTCCCACACTGTGTAATCTATTCTAATGTGTGTTTCTTTAAATCTACAGCAATATTTTCTTTTGAGATGGAGTCTTGCTCTGTCGCCCAGGCTGGAGTGCAATGGCGCAATCTCAGTTCAGTGCAAGCTCCACCTCCTGGGTTCAAGCGATTCTCCTGCCTCAGCCTCCCAAGTAGCTGGGACTACAGGCGCCTGCCACCACGCCCGGCTAATTTTTTGTATTTTTAGTAGAGACGGGGTTTCACCATGTTAGCCAGGATGGTCTCGATCTCCTGACCTTGTGATCCACCCTCTCTGGCCTCCCAAAGTGCTGGGATTACAAGCGTGAGCCACCACGCCCGGCCTACAGCAATATTTTCTAAGCACCTTCCAACTGCTTGTTGACAAATGAATGTATTTTATGTTGCAACTATATTTTCTGGTTATTATTTTCATATTTTAGCATTTGTTTTTTGTTTATATATGTCAATTATTATTATTAGTTTTTAAACTTTTCCAGAAATAACCACTGTTTTCCCAGTGACATGTGACTTCTAGTCATTTGGTATTAAATAAGAAACCTCAAAAGAGACTTCAAAATAGTCATCATTAAGTTTAGCAGAAAATGGCCGGGCGCGGTGGCTCAAGCCTGTAATCCCAGCACTTTGGGAGGCCGAGACGGGCGGATCACGAGGTCAGGAGATCGAGACCATCCTGGCTAACACAGTGAAACCCCATCTCTACTAAAAATACAAAAACTTAGCCGGGCGAGGTGGCAGGCGCCTGTAGTCCCAGCTACTCGGGAGGCTGAGGCAGGAGAATGGCGTGAACCCGGGAGGTGGAGCTTGCAGTGAGCTGAGATCCAGCCACTGCACTCCAGCCTGGGTGACAGAGCCAGACTCCGTCTCAAAAAAAAAAAAAAAAAAAAAAAAAGTTTAGCAGAAAATTTTAAAGTATTTGATCATCTTTTGTCATTGGAAAAAAAAACCCCAAACCTTATAGGTGTTAATCCCGGTGTTCTGAGCACTTAACTTTTAGATTTTTTTTTTTTTTTTTTTTGTGAGACAGAGTCTCTGTTGCCCAGGCTGGAGTGACGTGATATCAGCTCACTGCAACCTTTACCTCCCAGGTTCAAGCAATTCTCCTGCCTCAGCCTCCTGAGTAGCTGGGATTATGGGCGCCTGCCACCACACCCAGCTAATTTTTGTATTTTTAGTAGAGACAGGGTTTCATCATGTTGGTCAGGCTGGTCTTGAACTCCTGACTTCAAGTGATCCACCCGCCCTAGCCTCCCAAGGTGCTGGGATTACAGGTGTGAGCCACCACACCTGGCTGACACACAGGACTTAGTTGAGGAGGTGGGGAAGGGTGAGGAGAGTCTTCCAGAAAGCAGGGCTGGCCTGTGTGCAAGCCTGACAGTGACAGAAAGTAGGTGTCATTCAAAGAACAAAAAGGCAAGCCTGGATCTTGAAACGTGAGGATGGAGGGGCGGGGACATGGGCAGGCAAATGGGTTGAATCGTGAAGAACCTTCTAAATCACAGGTACAATCTGGACCTCATTCTAAGGACAACTGAGTCATCTGGAAACCTTTGAGCAGAGGAGTGACAAGATGGTATCATTGGAAAGATTCCTCAAGGTTTAGTGTGCAGAATGCATTGAAAGTTGGCCAGGTTGGAGGCAAGGACTCAGTGACCAGTTCCACACTGGGACGATGGGCCTGAGATTGGGTGTGCGTGGTCAGCCGAAAGAAGGGATCGGGATCAATAGACACTTGAGAGGTAGCACCCTCCCAGGTGGTGATGGAGCAGATGAGAGGGAATGAGGGTCGTTTTCTGAGAGGGCAGGTACTGCGGAGATGAATCTTGTTGGGTGGGCGTCTTGGGTTGCGGTGCTGGAAACACACCCTGAGTAATCTTTGGAGATACACTTGTGAGGGACTGAGGAAGGCAGGATTAGACAGGAGGGGTTGACCCTCAGTGTTATGGTGATTGAGGCCTCAGCCAATTTACAGGGAGCTCTGGGGCTGGGATGACCCTTCAGAGTTGGCCCAAATAAAGGCAACAGGGCCAAGTTTTTCTCTCTCTACATCGGCCAGATGTTGGCTGTTTCTTGGAAGTGGGTATAGCCTCGGGCAAGACAGTTTCCAAGAACTGTCACAAGACAGTGGCCAATTTGCAGTGAGGGACTCAGCTGTGAGGAGTCAGCAGCCAATATTCTTAGCAGTTAGGGGATGGGGGTGTACACCCTGAAGAGAGAACCTAGACAAAACACTACTGTATCCACTACAATAGCAAAAAAGCTTAGGTTTAATTGGGGATATATTTACTTTCAGGTGCCTCTGGGTTCATTATCCATTCCTTAGTTCACTGATGATTAATGTCAGTTATGGGATGTTCAAAGCATTGCCCCAAGTGGTGGGGATGGCAGGGATGATGAGGGCAGGATGGGAAGATGAAGTCAATATTAGTGCATGCATAGTGCTCAGGTAGTGTCCCCACTGCAGGAGACCAGTGATATTCCTTCTCAGGAGGAACTGGGTCTCCATTTCCTGTGTGTTTCCTTCTCCTTCAGGTAGACCCTCAAAGGATTAAGCCTTTTCCTTTCTCAGATACCTTCCTAGGTCCTTCTTTCTCTTCCCCTCCTCTAAGACTTAGAGAGTAGAGAACAAACCCAAACACAAGTTTCTTTTAAGGAAGCCCAGATGTAATACAAAAAAGTTACAAAGCGTTAGGAAATCTTATAAAGTTCTCTACAGATTTCTCCTTTGGCCCAGTTTCCGCAGATGAACCTTTTTTTTTTTTTTTTGAGATGGAGCCTCGCTCTGTCGCCCAGGCTGGAGTGCAGTGGCCGGATCTCAGCTCACTGCAAGCTCCGCCTCCCGGGTTTACGCCATTCTCCTGCCGCAGCCGGGCGAGGTGGCGGGCGCCTGTAGTCCCAGCTACTCGGGAGGCTAGTTTTTTTGTATTTTTTTTTTTTTTTAGTAGAGACGGGGTTTCACCGTGTTAGCCAGGATGGTCTCGATTTCCTGACCTCGTGATCCGCCCATCTCGGCCTCCCAAAGTGCCGGGATTACAGGCTTGAGCCACCGCGCCCGGCCTCTGCAGATGAATCTTTACCAGGATCCGAATCCCCATACTTCTGGCTCTCCTTTGACTCCTGAAAGGAGGGCTCATAGAAACTACCCACTTTCTTCTGTCCCTACCCTTCTCAACTCTTTCCTTGGACAAGGCCAGCTTTCCAGCATTTACGCCTAAAGAGACAGCAGGAGGTAAGGATTAGTGGATTCATCCAGTAGCCAGGACCTAGGAGGTCATTCAAATATCTAGGGGCCTCCTAAATAATGCCCAATGCTGAGCCCAACCCCCACCTGCTTCGGGTCTGTGGGTGAATGGCCTTTGCAGGCATTTCCAAACTGAGGTTCAGAAAAGGAGAGGTGGTTTTGCCACAGAAATCTATTCATGAAATCTCTAGCAAAGGATAAGGGGAATCCTCTACAGGCTATTTCTGGCAGGCTACTAATAATTTAGACTTGGTTATGATTTCTTTCAAGGGTATGTTTTTGAATATAAAAAAACCTGATTCTATCCATATTTTGATGTTCTTAAAAGAAAAAGGTAGATTTTTTTTTTTTTTTTTGTCCTTTTTCTTTGCTGGCTACCCTGCTACAAATCTTTAAATTATGATGCTAGGATTGAACAGTGTCATAATTTCTTTAAAAAGAAGCTAACACATTTAACCTATTAATCTCTCTATAAACTCCTAGGCTTAGCTTGGTTTCGAGCTAAAAATGTGTAGTTCAAGGCATGAGACTGCTTGGTTTAGGCGTAGTTCGTTCCACAGGGCCTCTGGGTGGTGAGATAAAGAAAAGGCGTTTCCTTTTTTCCTTCCACTTTCCCTCCAGGAACCCACCTTTTGTGTGCTCTACCTAACATACGAATTTCCTAATTTCATAAGGGCATTTGGAGGGAAAGTATGATGATATTTACATGCTTCTGCAAAGCCGGCTTCCAGCCACAAAAGATTAAAGGAAAAAAGCTAGGATTTTGCAATACACTGATTGGAGGAAAAGCCAAGACTTTGAGAGTTAGCAATAAAAACAGCAACAACAAAATCCCAAAGGGTTTGGAATTCCTTTAGTTTCTATTTGGCATAAGAATCATATGATTTCTTTGTTCTGCCCTTCCTTATCGACTGCACTCAAATGATAGTTTTATTTCATTCTTGCAGTCAAGTGACTGGTTCTATTGTTGCTCAAAGCAGAGAGGTGCACAAGAGAGCCTTATATATGTAGAATAATAGAATGAACCTTTTTGTATTGTGTTTTTGGAAGATGGGTAGTGTCCGCTTTTTAAAACAAACAAACAAAAAAACCCAGACTAAAATGCTGTCTTTTCAGCTGAGAAATTTAATGATTTTGCAAAATGGACTAAGACGGGTGCTTTGCTCTTAACTATTGGTTTACCTGGCAAAGGGGTTTCTCTGAAATCCTTTATAAAAATAGAACTGAGATAACTTGCAATAAAGTATCTTTTACTTTTTGTTTATGATATTTAAAAGCAGATGCAATGTTATTTGTTGCCATCTGTGCAAATGATCAATTGTGCTTCTAGACCAAATATCTTCCAGCCGAGGCTCCGGCTAAATCACTAGGCTTTGTACAAAGCCCTGCTCAAAAAAGTATTTGGCACGATGAAGCCACGAAGCAGTTGTATAGCTGAAGGCTCTTTATGATAAGCATTTCAGACTTTAGTTTTGGTAGTACAACTCTTGTAACCATTCAAAGGCTGCTTTGCTGTCATTTCAACTCTTAAGAGAAGGGAATGGGGGAGGGGCAAGAGAGTATTTTAAGTAAACAAATATCCCAAATCCATGAAACCTAGAATTTATCATGGTATGCACATTATTAAATTCCATATATTGTAAACTGTGTAGCATGTCAAGATTTCAAATTAGCAGGTCCTAGTGTACTCTTCAATGCACATATGGTTTTTACATGCATATTAATAAAGGCCCATCTTTGGGAGAAGAAAAAGGGCTCCCTTTCAAATGAAATCAAGCCCAGGTAAAGTTGAAACCCAACCCACAGAGTACTGGCACCGTTTTCAGGCCAAAAGAAGACAAGGGTTTCAATTTCATCATCTTGTAATGCTGATAAATGGGATGCTGTGACTGGCAAAATTTGCAGATTACATAGGTCTTTTTAAACGTGTGTAAATATGCAAATATGTATTCCAATTTATGTGCAATTCCAAACAATTTGCTGTTTGAAATTAAAGACCAACGACTCTTCTGTGAGACAATAATTCGGGTCATTTACATGAAAAGTCTTAAATAGCAAAAATGCTACTTGCAATTTACATCATACAGTGCTCCCATCACAGAGAACAATGGCGTCCTCAATGGAAGTTAACGCAGTAGAGAGGTATACTGAGATTTTTTAAACTTCAGCACACTTCGCAAATACTAACCAATCAATCCAATTTAAAATGAAACAGAAATGCTTCTTATGCTTGGAGTCATCACTGCTACTTGAGTGTTGTTTTGTGTTTTCAGATTCCGATCAAACAGGAGTGAACCTTTTTAAGAGGTTATGGTGACATTTTTTCAGATCCTTCCATTTTGTCCTATTTCTAGTGTCAGCACCATTAGCTTGACTTGGGGGTTTCTGTCTGGTTTTAAAAACCTTTCAATGGAGTGCACGTCTGTGAACAATAAAGGAACCAGGACACGGGGCTGGGAGAACAGCATACCTCATCTGGAATGGAAATCTATCGCCTCTCGCCCTTGCATGGGTCACGATTATACACCTCCGTGACCTTTAGCAGGCTTACATATGTATCTTTTTGTGTTCCGTAGGCTATGACCACCTGCTGTATGTACAATATGTGCTTGTTACATTTGTACACCGTCTCCCTTCTAGAATTTAAAGACCTAGCTATTACATCTTGTTTACTCAATATCATTCCCCCATTAAGGGGGGAAAAAAAAAAACCTACATGAACTGAACATGCCATGTTTCAATCTGGCCCCAGTGGCTTTTTCTCTGAAAGCAAACGTGTGTCTTTTACACCAGGGCTTTCTCCCCACCCCAGGGGGTGTCTTCCATTCTTTTGTGGCTCAGTTGAAGGGGAAAAGGGCTCCAAACCACTAACTAACCAGAGGAGAGCCCCTTCTTCCACCTCCAGGGAGAATTTCAGATTTAATTTGTCTGAAGATAGCGTGCTCTCTTCTTACTTATTTGCCACCATTACGAGGAGAACAAAACACCACCTTGGCTTCAAGATCCTGGGTAGAGGCTCACGGTCTTTTCAACCATCTTTGGCGAGGCCTTGCTTCCTTCCACTCGAGTAAGTCGCGGCTTGGGGCCACGGAAAGGACTGGGTGAGAGCCCGCAATGTCGTTGGAAAAAAGCAGCCCTCCCTGCGCCCCCTCACCAGCCCCACCACCCCGCTCCGCTCCGGGGCGAAGCCGCGAGCCGGCGGCCCCTTATGGGCGAGACTTGGCAGGTCCGCGGGGCGCCTTCTCGCCGCCGCCGGATTCCGGGCTCCGCAGCGGCCGGGCGTCGGCGCCCGCCGGCCGCGGGGCTTCGCGCTGCCGCCGCCCGGCTCCAGGAGCCTCCCTTCCCCCACCGGCCGCCCCCTCCCCCTCGCCCGCGCTCCCTTTTGTTCGCTCGCCGCCCGGGCCGAGCCGCCGCCGCCGCCGCCCGGGCCCGCACCCGGCCGCTAGGCCCCGGCGTGGCGGGCCGGCCGCCGCCGCCGCCGCGCGGTACAGAGCGCGGTGCCGGGGAGCGCCCGGGCCGAGCCAGGCACAGCGAGGCCAGCGGCGGCGGCGGCCGAGGGCCGGAGGCGGCAGTGGCGGCGGGGCCGCTCCGCCACGCACCTGGTTAACCGCGGCAGGAACGCCAGTGACACGCCCGTAACATGGAAGCCGCCGCCGCCGCCGCCGCCGCCGCTCCGACGACAGCAGCAGCAGCCACAGCAGCAGCCGCCGGCGGCGCCGCGCTGAACAAAGTGTCGAGCTGCGGCGGGCGCTGGCTTGACGCCGCGAGGCCAACCCCGGGAAGGGGGTGGGTGTGCGCCTCTGGGGGTGCGGGGCGGCGGGGGGCGGCCGGGGCGAGCGAGGGGCGCAGGGCAGCCGGACGCAGGGGCGCGGGTGGGCGCCTGGCAGAGGCGGGGCGCGGCCCCTCGTGCCCACTCCTGCGGCGGGGTGAGCGCGTGAGGCTCAGGCCCCTGGGCCTGCCCGCAGTGGCCTGTCCCACCCTGGCCTTGGGGACAGCCGGCCTTCGCGCCCCGCCAGCTGGCTTGGGGGGCCGAGGAGGAGCCGCCCGGGCTAGGCCCCGCAGGTTCCGAGAGGGGGGCCACGTGAGCGCGGCTCTCCTACTCCCCCCGCCGGCGCCGGCCGGGCACAGATGCGTTTCCAGAGGCCTCCGTGCCCCCTCTCCCACTGGCCCTGCCTTCGCCCCCCGCCCCCTCCCCAGACAGCCCCAGTTTTCTTCCCCCGAGGTGAAGGGATTTGGACTTCTCCCCCCAGGTGCTTGAAAGAAGAGAAGGTTGGAGGAGGAGGAGGAGGAGACTGGGGGGCTGCTGGTGGTGGTGACAGGGCTGGGAGAGGAGAGGGACGGAAGGGAGGAGGGGGCTGGGTGGGGTGGGGGTGACAGCAGAGAGGAGCCTGGTCAACAAGCCAGCACCACTGTGCTAGGAGGCCAGGCCGGCTCTGCAGCCGACGCATCCCGTGTGAGCAGACACACATAGCTCGCTTTCTTGGGGGCTCTTTGTCAGCCACCAACACAGAGAGCACACACTGACACACACGTACACAAAGATCTGAGCCAGGTTGTGGGAGGTAAGTGGGGGAAGGAGAAGGAGGGGGAAACAGTGTCTGCGGTGGGCTGTGGGGTGGAGGGGAGGGGGGATGGGCCCTGAGGGGCTCTGGGGTGCTTGCGAGGTGAGCATTTCCAAGGCTGTGTGCTCGTGGGGTGGGGGGACACACGATGACCTTCCCCTCCTCAGGAAGACCTAAGAGGGAAGAGCAACCCCCAGCGAGATCCCCCCTGTGCTGATGATTTTCAGGGACTTGTTGGCAACTCAGCGAGGGTTGCCATAGCTTTTTTATGTAGGGTGACCAGAACCGGCTGAAACTGGTTTGAGGCAGATCAGCTCCTGAACACAATGCAGTCACTGAGCTACTACAGTAGGATAGCAGCTTCCTCCCTTCATGGCAGCCAAAAGCAGAGGAGCTTGCAGGAAGGTACCATCCCTACACAGTATGTGAATGCACACTTAGACACCACACAGCACTGGTACGTGACTAATGGAGCCCTAAAAGATTCTGGGTAGAGAAGATGGAAAAAAAGGTGCAGGTTTGCAGGGTCTGAGATTACTTGGGCTTTTCCTGCCTTTTTCTTTTGCTTAAGGGATGGACAAGGAGCTGAGATTTATGACCCTTATTAGAGAAAAAAAATGTGCCTTGCTAGGGTGGGGACACTTGGTTGATGCAGTCTCTCTCTCTCTTTCTTGGTGTTTTTAACAAAACAAAACCAAAGTGAACTGAGGGGTTTGTAATGGTAGTTTGTTTGTTGCTGGAGAATGCTACTTTGCATGCTTTTTTTCTCTTGCAGGGTATGTTCTGTTTTGTGCTTTTTCTTTTAGAAGCTACTAAAGGGTGTTGGGGATGCTTCTGACTATTATGAAGGCCAAAAGGTAACAATATTGTTCTAGGAAATGAGCATAAATGCATTCCAGTGATGCTGTTAGCCATACATGCTGTCTTTTTTTTCCTTGTAGGCCTGTTGACTGGGGCTGCTTTTAACCCTTTCCTATTTGCTGAGAATGCAGCCGTGTGACAGTAACTGAACATTGGTCTAAAGTCTTTCCAAAAGGTCAAGGTTCACAAGGTGAGATATGCTGTTTTGAGCATGAATTTAAATATTTATTTGCAGATCCATTTAGACACAGACGGACCGTGGATTGCTACCCAGGAGATAAAATTGGGTTCGGAGTGGAGAAGAAATGCTCTTAATGTTATCCCAGTTTAATGGGATTAGAGTGACTTTATGATGGTATTGCGATCAAGGCGAAATCTGAATGCCTTCATTAAATCGCCTGTGTCTGGGCAATTGGGAGAGTCAGGCCTGGAAGGAAGCGAGTGTGGAGAATGGTAGGCGTCAGGGCCTTGTGGAGAATGTGCTGTTTTGCATAAGACGAAAGCAGTACACATGTGGCATTTTCCCGATGATTATAAGAAAAGGAAGGGCTTCACCAAATCGAGGCAGCCTAGCCACCTTTTTAGGATTTGAGGAGTCTGAAGGTAGATTTGCCTTTTGTTCATTCATCACCTTTCTTTTACCTTGCTCTCTTGTGTTAACCTGAAAGGTTTTTCACTCCGAGTCAAGTGGTGGAATGTCTTTTATTGATTTTGGGGGCTGTTGACGGTGAGTTCGCCATTGGATTCTTTGTGGCATATGTTTAATGTGGAATACTAATGCAATACCAGGAGGAGCCGGGTAGTCTGGCTTCATCTGTGAAAAGATGCCTGTTAACTCAAAGCTGTACTGGAATGGGTGGTAGAAAATGTCTGATGCCTTTAAAGATCGCAGTTAGGTTTGAGCAGGGATTTTAATGCACCCTCCAAAACCAGAGGTTGGAGTGGAGAGGAGAGAAGGAAGGAGTAAGGAGACTAGCAAAGTGAAGAACAAAGGCTGAGGGGGCTTACAGGGGAACACTCAACATTTTGCCTTGGGTTCCTTGTGAAAAGAAGTGCAACTTCCCCAAACAGGAAACCAGCAGCTCCAGAATGGGATCCAGTGTGATCTCAACAACGGATAGAACTGGTCCTGCCTTTCTGTTGGTTTTGGGTAAAAGTACAGTCAAGAGGAGCCCATAGAAGACATGATTGAAAATAAAATTTTCCCCTACTTCGAAGTGGGCATTTTGTTCCTCTCCGTGTTCAGCAGAATAGGGGCTTTTCAGCAATGCCGAGGATCTTGGAATTGGTTAAGTTGTGTGCTGGCAGTTGGTGGGCAGGATATCTGCAGTGAAGGACGTCAAGTATGCAAGGGTTTTATTGTTAAACTGTTTTTCATTTGGCTACAGAACATCCACTGTGTGATAAAACTGGCAAAAGGGAAACAAGAGTGCATAGTTAGCTCAGGATACTTTATGGAGTATTTAATAGAGATAAATGTAATCTCGGACGGATATACCAGTAAATAGCTTACATGATGGAACAAAATTCTTTACAAATCACTGTGCTAAAATTGGTTTTCAATTCTCCATCATTTCTGACTGCCAGAGGTTCTGTGGATGAGCATGGCAGGAATATGCTTGCGAAGCAGATCCGAATCCACGCTGCGTGGTGTGCTGCTCCTGCGTTTCTGATGGCAACTAAAACTCAGATGGCTAATATGATAAACCTTAATTAGCTTAATACAATAAGCTGTTTTATCATTTAGTCCTTCATTCTTGTCTTTTGAGAGTCAGTGATTTTTATTTAACTTTGACAGCTAACCCCTTGCCACGGCTATACACTGCGAATATGTTTTAAAAAAAACCTCTTCATAGAGCATTGCATGTCATGGAATGTTCTGGTTTTCTGTCTTGGTGGTTTTTAGCTTTGTTCCTCTCCCTCCCCCTTGAAGTCTCCTGAAGATAGCATTTGTTTTTGCATTTAGACCAGTCTTTCCAGCTGTAAATGCTGCTGAGGGTTGGAGAGCTGGTTCTCTGGGGCGGGAGTCATGAGCTCATCTTGGATTGGAGCTTGTCTCAGGTGTTGATCTCATGCTGAGGTATAACAATGTAGCAGGCCCAGGCCTCCCCGGATGGGGAGAGTCTTCTGGGCTGGGGAATGTGGATGTGAGTGTGCGGGATGAGCTAGGACATGTTCCTTCCTGGGAGAGCCAGGGGGGACCCGGTGCCTGCAGTTCCTGTCACTGTGGAGCCCAGAGCCCAGCCCCTGCTCAGCAGTGCCTGTAGCAGGAGGCTCTAAGGATGACCTACGGTCCATCCCCTCCGGAGCAGGAATGTGTGGGTTTGGCTGAGGAGGGCACACTGGAAATAAAGTGTAACTGGGTGTTGAACCCTTCTTGTTTTTATCCTTTGCCTATTCAGAGTCATTTTTTCCATGTTAAAGAACATTGGAGCCAGGGCGTTTGGAACTCTCAGCGCAACCTGGTTCAGGAGCACACACATTCTCTTTTCTGCTCTTTTCTCTTAGCGATTCCCTGCCCCCACCCACCTTGACTCATTTGAAGGAAGGTCTAGGAAGGAGGTTGCCAACTTGGCAGTGGAATCTTCCGATGCCTTTGACTAGGAGTTAGAATTTTAGGGTTTGTGTTGTCCCATCTCCCATTTATTTCTGATCTTGAAATGTTCTCTTGGACTTTGCTGTGCAATACAGTTGCTCTCCAGTTGGTTTTGAACAACCTTTACTGTATCTTTGGTAGAACGCCAACTGGCTGTTCACACCTGGAGCAGAGGTTGCCAGTACGAGGGAACTGACTCCTTCATTCCCCATCATCGACTCCTAATCCCAGGACCATCGGAACAAGAACTACTGACTTGATAAACATTATGGAAACACACACCTTTGTGTTCATTTTATTTTAGGGCTGATCTTTAACCAAGTCATGGTTAAATAATTAACTTAAAAAATTTTTAAATTTGTGTACAGTAAAATTTACTCTGTGGTGTACAGTTTTGTGGGTTTTGGCATATGTATAGAGTCACTTATCCACCACCACAGGCAAAGCAGAACAGGCCAATCACACCAGAGCATTTCCTCTTGCCACCCCTCTGTAGTCAGCCTCTCCTACCCCTGGCATCCACTGTCCCACTATGGGGACATGGTTCTCTCTTCCTAGAGCTTGGGCTTTCCCAGAATGTCAGATAGATAGCAAGATGCGTTTCAGATTCATCCGTATCACTCTGTGTTTCGATACTTGGTTCTTTGTCATTGCTGAGTAGTATTCTGCTGTATGGATGTACCACAGTGTATTCATTTGCTGGGTGAAGGACATTAGGGTTCTTTCCAGTTTTTGGTAATTGTGAGTAAAGTTGCTGTAAACATTTGTGTGAACAGGTTTTCGTGTGAACATAAGTTTTTATTTCTTTTTTTGCTAAATGCAGTCACGTGTCGATTAATGCAGGGGGGTACATTCTGAGAAATGTATCATTAGACAGTTTTGTCATTGTGCAAACATCATAGAATGTACTTACACAAACCTAGATGGTGTAGCCTACTATAGCCTACTGTATACCTAGGCTATATGGTATAGCCCATTGCTCTTACGTTGTAAACCTATACAGCATGTTACTGTACTGCATACTGTAGGCAATTTTAACACAATGGTAACTGTTTTGTGTTTCTGACCAATCTAAACATATAAAGGGTACGGGAAAAATACGGTATTATAATCTTACGGGATCGCTGTGTGTACGTGGGCCATTGTTGACCAAAACATTGGTTTGTATTGTGTGACTGTTCTTAGAATTGGGATGGCTGGGATCATATGGTACATACGTAAGAGTTAGAAGTTTCAATGAAAGGAAATTCAACTCATTGTAACTCACAAAAAAGATCTAGCCTTGACAGCTGCAGTTAAGACTCCCGGAGAAAGAGATCATAGTGAACATTGTCTGAAGACACACGAGAGATGATCACGATAATAGAACACTCTCTAATGGGATGACATGCTTTATAACCCTAATCAGAGTTAGCCAAAAGTGGAAACAAAAAACTGCAAGTGGTAAAATATTCTTTATTTCCTGCAGCAATTATTTTTAATCTCTTCGGAAACATTTGGCAATCTAATTTTTACGTTCAGGTTCAATAAAACACAAAACAATAATAGAATTGAAATTTTGGAAAGTGATACCACAGATCTTTGTTGAAATCTTAGTTGTGTGTAAACAACTTCTGAATTATAATTTGATTTATGGACTGCCAAAGTATTGTTGTCATTTTATTATTAATATTTGAAGTTTTTCAGCTTTTATGTGTTTTTAGGAACCGAAAATGTTTAATCAATATTCAGTGAAAGCAGTGAAGAGGGGAGATTTTTGAAGATTTGTTTGGAAGATTTGGGTTTTTTTTTTTTTTTTTTTAAGACGGAGTCTCGCTCTGTAGCCCAGGCTGGAGTGCAGTGGCCGGATCTCAGCTCACTGCAAGCTCCGCCTCCCGGGTTCACGCCATTCTCCGGCCTCAGCCTCCCGAGTAGCTGGGACTACAGGCGCCCGCCACCTCGCCTGGCTATTTTTTGTATTTCTTAGTAGAGACGGGGTTTCACTGTGTTAGCCAGGATGGTCTCGATCTCCTGACCTCGTGATCCGCCCATCTCGGCCTCCCAAAGTGCTGGGATTACAGGCTTGAGCCACCGCGTCCGGCCAAGATTTGGGTTTTTTTCTTTTTTCGTTTGTGAGATGGAATCTTGCTTTATTGCCCAGGCTGGAGTTCAGTGGCGTGATCTCGGCTCACTGCAACCTCTGTCTCCCAGGTTCAAGCGATTCTCCTGCCTCAGCCTCCTGAGTAGCTGGGATTACAGGTGATCGCCACCATGCCCGGCTAATTTTTTGTAATTTTAGTAGAGACAGGGTTTCACCATGTTGGTTAGGCTGGTCTCGAACGCCTGACCTTGTGATCTGCTCGCCTCAGCCTCCCAAAGTACTGGGATTACAGGCGTGAGCCACTGTGCCCAGCCCAAGTTTTTTTTTTTTTTTTTTTTTTTTTTAAGGATAAAATAGCTTTCAAGAGTGGGAAGAACAGACAAAGGTAATGGTGGTACAGAGGAAGGAGGGGAGCCCAAGAAGTGGGACATGATGTTAACCTGGGGATTGCCTTGCCATTTAACAGACGCTTACTGAGTGTTTAAGCACTGAGCATTGTGCTAAGCACAGGGAGTGCAGAGGGAAAAGGGCCCCAGGGAGAAAAATCTAGTGGAAGGAGCCCCCAGAAGCTATGATAGGAATGTGAATAGGCCATCTCATGCCAAGCGTGCACAGAGGAGCTGTGAAAGACTAGTAGGAATATGTGAGGCAGGCAGAGCCTGGGAGAGCATGTAAGTCCATGCAGCACACGTGGAAAGGCCTGGGGAGAGCTTGGTGCTTTGAGTGGGGTGTGGGCGTGCCAGAGGATGGAGCTGGAAGGCAGTTGAGGGCCACCTGATGAGGCCTTTTGGTGCAGTCCCTTGAGGGTGGACTTCTGTATAGGCAGGAAAGACAGACCTTTCGTTACAAAGGTCCTGTGGCAGCCCCATGGAGGATGGAATAGAGGCTGTACAGGCTGGAGGTAGGGAGACCAAAGAGGGAACCAGCAATCCAGGAGAGAAAGGATGAGGGCCTTTCATCCCAGGTGTTGTTTGTGGGGATGGAGTGGTAGGTGGGGGCTGCTTCAGGGGGCCAGGTAGTCCCTCATTGGAGGAGTAAGGCTGCCTCTCAGATGGCTGTCTGGGGACTGCTTGGAGACTGGGTGTTCCTGTCTTTGAGATAGCAAATTCCGAAGGCAGAATAGATTTGGAAGAGTGGAGGTGGAGGGACTTGATACAGTGAGTTCAGTTTTGGGCTCCAGTTGCCTCTGGCTCTGTGAGCCTGGAATTTAGGAGGGTTGCTTGGGCTGGAGGTCAAGATTGGTAGTAATGAGCATACAGCAGAGGGGATAGAAGAAAGGTGTTTTAAAAGGGGCTGGGTTTGGGTCCCCTAAGAAAATGGCTTATGTAGTAAAAACCATAAAAGAAGCGGCAAGGGTGGCTGAAGAACTTAGAACGTATGCTTTAGCAAGTTGGAGGGCAGAAGATTCCCAGGAAGGTAGAAAATGATACCAGTAGCTAAAACCTACAGATGCTGCAGGAGGTGATGGCACTTTATGTCTGTTACCCCCTTTTTTTTTTTTTTTTTTTTGATTTTTAAACCTTTTCTTAGAGATGGCGTCCTGCTATGTTGCCCAGATTGAACTCAAACTAGCTGGACTTGAGCTCCTGGGCTCAAGGGATCCTCCTGCCTCGGCCTCCCAAGTAGTCAAGTAGCTGGCACTTGGCACTTGGCACAGGCATGCACCACTGCACCAACTGTTATGTTACCTCATATATTTGATTCCGAAATGATGAGAGGAGCTGTACATGCTTATCCCTGTGGTACCAGTGGGGAAACAGACAGAGACCCTCCCAGCTCGTAAGTGGAAGTGGAAACAGGATTTGAAACATGCTCCTTCTCACTGTGCTGTTCTGCCTTGGGGGAGCACAGTTGGTGGACTGAGGGGTGAGCATGGAAGCTATTTCAGGGTGTGGAGGCCAGGAGGTGCCCAGAGAGGGCACAGCAGGTGCTAAACGGCGAAGACAATGACGCCGTTCACGTTGGAGGTGATAGCTGATGACTGCCAGAGTGAGAATATGCAGTGGAGAAGTTTGAGATACATTCAAGGCATTTGTATTTAGCCAGATTTTCCTGATTGTAGTCAGCACAGAGAGCAGAGCATCTGTATTTGCACCAGAGACAGCTCTAGAAATAGCATGTTGAAAAGACTTATTTTATTGGGTACTGGGGTGAGGATACAGATTAGAAGGGAGAAGGGCTAGAAAGATGTATTTGTTTTATGTATTTGAAAAGGCTGAGAAAATCAAAGCAAATTGAAAGTGGTGCCGAGAAGAATCTTTTGTTCCAACAATAAATAAACACAGTTTAAAGAATTCTTTGAATCATCTTCTACGGCAGGAAGTTCTAAATTCTGGCTGTTTTATAATGAGGGAGAGCAAATTCTGTTTAAATCTGGAGACTGAAATAAGTAATTTTTAGACACAGAGCGGCTTTTTTAGCTGTCTCACATATTCCTTACGAAGGATCACTCTTTAAGGATGGTCTTCAGGGGCCCCAAATGCAGATTTTGTATTCTTCTGTTTTCAGTCAGTTATTATTACAGCTTTACATAATTAGAGCTTTTAGACATCTTGAGTGATCCATGGAGACCTAAAGATAAAATCAGGGTGTTGTGGTTCTTGAACTGTTTTCTTACCATCAGCCTTTGCATTTTGGGACACAAACTCCTCCTTTCCCCAAGGCTGACTCCCGGGGCTAGTAATGGGTATTGATTTTATCATTTTTCTTTTGTGAGGAAGAAATTCTTTCTAGGGATTTGAATAGTAAGAATTACATCATTGAAAAACCTAATAAGGTTGGAAAATTCAAAGCCCTCTGTTGTAAAGGACCCCATAGCTAGAAGTACTTCACACATTTGTAGTTACCTCATTTTCTACAGGGAGCTGACGTTGGAGGATGGGGCTATCAGGTAGCCAATAGCAGGTTTAGAACTGGAACCCAGCACTATAGTCCTAGCCCAAGACAGAGTTCATCATTACCTTCTCTCCGCCTTCCAAAATTTATCTTTGTTTTTTTTTTTTTTGAGACCGAGTTTTGCTCTGTCACCCAGGCTGGAGTGCAGTGGCGTGATCTCGGTTCACTGCAACCTCTGCCTCCCGGGTTCAAGCGATTCTCCTGCCTCAGCCTCCTGAGTAGCTGGGATTACAGGCATGTGCCACCACGCCTGGCTAATTTTGTTCATTTTTTGTAGAGACGAGATCTCTCTATGTTGCCCAGGCTGGTCTCAAACACCGGGGCTCAAGTTATCTGCCTTCCTTAACCTCCCAAAGTGCTGGAATCAGAGGCGTGAGTCACTGTGCCCAGCTATCTTTTGTTTTGATGGTATTTAATCCACCTTCTATTTATAATCTTTATGTGAACCTGAAAACACGAGTTGATTAAGCTTTACCCAGGTACTTGTTGAGAAGCTGGTCTTTAATGGTTTTGCTGATTTTTTTTTTTCTGAGATGAAATCTTGCTCTGTCGCCCATGCTGGAGTACAATGGCGCAATCTCAGCTCACTGTAACCTCTGCTTCCTGGGTTCAAGCAGTTCTCCTGCTTCAGCCTCCTGATAGTAGCTGGGATTACAGGTGCCTGCCACCATGCCTGGCTAATTTTTTGTAATTTTAGTAGAGATGGGGTAACACCATGTCTCGATCTCCTGACTTCAGGTGATCCACCCACCTCAGCCTCCTAAAGCGCTGGGATGACAGGTTCGTGAGCCGCCACCTGGCTGGTTTTGCTGATTTAACCTAGCAAGAATGGGAGAGGTAATTTGAAAACTAATTTTGCTTTGTGTTCTGGTGAAATCTGGGTGATAAAGGCCATTGAGATTTTCTTTTTTTTCTTTTTTTTTTTTTTGAGACGGAGTCTCACCCTTGTCACCCAGCCTGCAGTGCAGTGGTGTGATCTTGGCTCACTGCAACCTCCATCTCCCGGGTTCAAGCGACTCTCCTGCCTCAGCTCCTGAGTAGCTGGGATTACAGGCACCGGACACCACGCCTGGCTAATTTTGCATTTTTAGTAGAGATGGGGTTTCTCCATGTTGGCCAGGCTGGTCTCGAACTCCCCACCTCAGGTGATCCACCCACTTTGGCCTCCCAAAGTGCTGGGATTACAGGCATGAGCCTCTGCGCCCGGCCAGGCCATGGAGATTTTCATTTGCCTTTGCCTAGCTCTCAGTGATAAAAACCTGATTGCCTAAATGTCAATGATATAAACCTGTGTTTTGCCACTTACTAGCTGCGGGACCTTGAACAGGTTACGTAAATTCTAAACCATAACGCTTCCTGAGGGTGGGTTGTTAGGAGGATTAAATGCATATAAAGTGTTTAGCAGAATATATGTGGTAAGTCCTTCCTACAATCTTAGCTGTTGTTTTGTGGTCTTTGGTCTCTGTTTTGGGAGAGTAGCCTTAGTTTCAGCACTTTTTTTTTCTTTCTTGGAGGGTGTTATCTCCTGTCCTGCCTTACCTCCTTGGCAAGTAAATTTGTTTTTCACCATGAAAACAGACTGTGTGTCTCCCTCCTTGTCTCTAGGTCTTCAGTTACAGCTGCCCTATATCAGGTTAAAAGTGGGTGAAATGTAGGCACAAGGGTAGTGTA
The DNA here is from genome assembly GCF_008728515.1 of Papio anubis. Taxonomy (NCBI): domain Eukaryota; kingdom Metazoa; phylum Chordata; class Mammalia; order Primates; family Cercopithecidae; genus Papio; species Papio anubis. The sequence goes on from NC_044994.1 coordinate 51,386,068, forward strand.
TTTGTTCCTGCTTGGATCTACTTTCATTTGTGGTTGGAGAATCTTGTCTGAATTTTGTATTTATTTATGTTTTATTTTATATATTTTTTTGAGACAGAGTTTCGCTCTTGTTGCCCAGGCTGGAGTGCAATGGCACGATCTTGGCTCACTGCAACCCCTGCTTTCCAGGTTCAAGCGATTCTCCTATCTCAGCCTCCTGAGTAGCTGGGATTACAGGCGCCCACCACCATGCCCAACTGATTTTTGTGTTTTTAGTAGAGATGGGATTTCACCATGTTGGTCAGGCTGGTCTTGAACTCCTGACCTCAGGCAATCCACCCTCCTCGACCTCCCAAAATGCTGGGATTACAGGTGTGAGCCACGGCGCCCGGCTTGAATTTTGTATTTATAATCTAGTACTTGAACTTTTTTTTGCTCCTGGAAAAATTTTCCATTGAGTGGCTGTACTTTAGGTTCGTAGCCTGTGGGTGCAATTTGCGTTGACCAAAGTTCAAAACAAAACTTGATTGTGAAAATATGCCAGGTTAGCAAAAGCCTATATTCTGACCCTTTCCCCCGGCACTTCGCTTCCCACGTTTGTTTGACAATGCCTAGATACTTACATTCTGCACACTGGGATTTGGGGGTGATAGAAGGGTGAGTGTAGAAGGATCTATGGATAATTATATTATTTCTGGAACTACCCTGTTCAGTGGTATGGTAGCACTGGCCACATATGACTACTAAGTGCTTGAAATACGGCAAATCCTAGTTGAAATAAGTTGTAAATATAAGATACATATCAGGTTTTGAAGACATAATGGAAAAAGACAAAATATCTTGTTAGTTTTTTATATTGATTACACGTTGAATTCATAACATTTTGGCTATTTCACCTTCTTCCCCTCTTTTTTTCTCCTTTTCAAAAAATTAAAATTTTTTTTCCTAGTGATGAGTGTCGTGCTGTGTTGCCCAGGCTGGTCTCAAACTTCTAGACTCTAGTGATCTTTCCCACTCGGCCTCCCAAAGTGTTGGGATTATGGGCATGAGCCACTCTGCCCGGTCCTTTTTTTCCTCTTTTTAAAATATGACCGCTAGAAAATGTAAAACTAGATACGTGGCTTTCACTTACACTTCCCTTGGGCAATGCTGTTCGGAATAGTGGGTGGACGTTTAAATAAATTTAGCAATGAAATTTCTCTGGTGCCCTGCAGCATTCACATTTGTTGATAACTTTAGTCTGTCCTTCTGTTGACAAAGATAGTGCTAGTTTGGCCCCTTTTTCTCTCTCAGGTGTTCCTAATTCACCTGTCTCCATCACAAGTCTACACAGCCACGCTGGGTTGGTGTTTGCTAAGGGAACCAGTGTTTATCACAGGTTTGCTGTGTGCTGGATGCCTTACACTTACTATCCCCTGTAAGGTTATACTTCACATCCCTGTTGAGACTCAGAGCTTGAATGACCAGCTGAAGAATGTTCCACTAGTAGGTGATCGACCCTAGATTTGAACCAGGGTCTGGCCAGCTTTGAAGTTCTTTTCTGTTTTCCACCACTTTGTGCATCTTTTCTGTGTAAAAGCTCCGGCTTGCTGCTGGTGTTCTGTACCTCTCAGGAGCCCTTGTTGTCTAGAGTGTACTTTTCACACTTTAGTTTGCATACAAATCACTTGGGGATCTTATTAAAATACAGATAATGTTTTAGTAGGGCTGGGATGAGCCCAAGACTCTGCATTTCTGAGTAGCCTCCTGGTGCTGTTGACCCTGCTGGTTCATGGCCTGTCATGCTCTGAGTAGCAAGGCTCTCCGCTCCTCCCTTGGTCTTGGACCTGCTTCCTCTCTGCTTCCAAAGTGATCGGATTCTCCAGGCTTTCCTTGACACCACAGGGACTTACCCTCTAGCTTGGCATGTGGTGCCAGTAGTGAGCAGACATGGGGGCCAGAACTGTTTTTTTGATCACAGATGCCCAGTTCTGGCATGAATGCTGATTTCTGAGTACTCAAGATCTGACTGGATCCTGGGTTTATTCCTCTTCCTATGTTCCTGCATTACTCCACCTTTGATATTGTGATCCCTTTGACACTTGTAGTCTGATAAGATGGAAGATAATTTTAATATTATGATTACATCCAGGAGATGTGGCAGAGGTGCCTGTTACGACTTCATGAAGACTGTCAGGCCTTAGATCAGCAGACAAGTGACTTTGGGCCTAGTGCAATGGCTCACGCCTGTAATCCCAGCACTTTGGGAGGCTGAAGCTGAGGCTGAGGTGGGAAGATCGCTTGAGGCCAGGAGTTTGAGACCAGCCTGGGCAACATGGTGAGACCCGTCTCTACAAGAAATAAAATTAGCTGGCTATGGTGGTGTGCACCTGAGTCCTAGCTACTGAGGAGACTGAGGCAAGAGGATCACTTGAACCCAGGAGTTAGAGGCTGCAGTGAGCTGGGATCACACTATTGCATTCCAGCCTAGGCGACAGAGTGAGACCTTGTCTCAAGAAAAAAAAAGCAGAAAAGAAAAGTGACTGTGCCATATTTGGTTCAGGGATTCAGTATCCAGTGAGAGATGCGGACTGAAGGCGGTTAGCCTGCCACCGTTTCTGCCCCCTTGCCTGATGAGGAATAGAGGTGACTTGGGAGTTTTCCTTAGAATGGGGGTTAGAAGAGCCGCTTCATGTAGCAGTGTTGGAAAATGGCTATCACATCACCTCTCCAGCATGTGATGGAGACCCACCATTGGGTCCTTGGGTGAAGCTGTCCTGGGGAAGGTTGCCTTGGGGCCTGGACCAAACAGGAGATTGAGTTGCAGGAAGGAGTTCATTGTGTTACGTGTTTAAACTCTTATGTGAGAGACTGGAAAATTTTACTTGGTGGGTTTATTTTACTTTGGGAAGGCACATGGATTAAATCAGCTATAGCAATAAAGCGATGTCCGTTGCATGAGTTCAGTTCCCTTCCCCATCTCTCTATAAGAAAGTCTGCCATTTCACAGGCATTCCAGTTGAAATTTAGATCTTATTGGACATCTGGGCACTGAGAGTTCTGTGTTATATGAACCTGGCACACTGAATTGGATTTATTAATTGTTGGCTAAGTCTGTCAGCTCCCTGTGCTATGCAGAATCCTGTGCCTGGCATGGTGACAGTATCTGCTTTGGGCCTGTGAGTGTGGCCCTTATGGAGTCACAGATTGTCGGAAGGGGAGTGGAGTGGGGTTTGGAAGAATAGTGACAAGGCTGGGTGTGTCCTAAGGATGGTCAAGGCTGTGGGGCCAGTCCTAGAGGAAGGAAGTGTAATTATGGAAGTTAGTCACAGTAGGAGGTGAGTTCAGAATGTAGCTAGGGCAGAATGTTGCCATAGCATGCCAAGAGTCAGGGTAAGTTACGAGTCAGAGACTGGGCAGGTTGGCTGGGCACGGTGGCTCACGCCTGTAATCCCAGCACTTTGGGAGGCTGAGGTGGGCAGATCAATAGAGGTCAGGAGTTCGAGACCAGCCTGGCCAACATGGTGAAACCCAGTCTCTACTAAAACTACAAAAAATAGCTAGGTGTGGTGGTGTGCACCTGTATTCCCAGCTACTCGGGAGGCTGAGTCAGGAGAATCGCCTGAACCTGGGAGGCAGAAGTTGCAGTGAGCCAAGATTGAGCCACTGCACTCCAGCCTGGGCGACACAGCAAGACTCCATCTCAAAAAAAAAAACAAAAAAAACAAAAACACTGGGCAGGTAGACCTTCCTAGGACATCGGAAGGCCAAAGATGATGGGCACGAGTCCAGTGAAATAGGCAAGGACAGGAACACATACAGATGCAGGACAGATGGCTGTGTGCAAGTGGAGGATGGCAGGAGTTGGCAGTCCGAGAGATCTGTGATCGTGGTGCTGACAGGAGAGGCCTTCTAAAGGACCATGGAATGAGTGAGTGAGTTGGTGAATGAATGAAGACCATATGAGCTACCAGTTCCAGTGATCACTGGATAACTGCAGCCTGGAGCAGAACCAACTTCACCCAGCCTTCACATGGAGTGGTGACTGAGGGCCCTGTGGCCCAGGTGGCTGAGGTGAGGGGTGTGCATTGGGAGAGGCAGTAGCTCCTTTCCTGGCAAAATTCATACGAGAAGGCTCTGAAAGACTAGATTGTTGAGAGTTTGCATGATTTGTAGGACATGATCAAGCTATGCAGTAAGAAAGGCAGCTCATTCTGAGGCCCAGGGTTAGCATCTGTCAGGAGGACTTGACATCAGGAACTCAAGCGTCATCTTGCACTAAGCTTACTCCGCATTCTTTTGAGGACTACATGCCCTTGGTTGTCTCTTTTGCTTCCCCCTTAGTAGAATTTCTTTCCTATACACATGGCCAAACAATGCTGTTCCACAGCCCCTGCGTCTCCATGTCCTCATTTGAAATACTAGTGGACATCACCTGTAGTCCTCTGTCCTACTTGCAGTTCTCTAGGCCAAAAATCTCACTGGACCTGGTCTAATCAGCTGTGGAGGGAAGGGTTGTTCTTGTTTTTTTTTGAGACGGAGTCTGGCTCTGTTGCCCAGGCTGGAGTGCAGTGGCCGGATCTCAGCTCACTGCAAGCCCCGCCTCCCGGGTTCACGCCATTCTCCTGCCTCAGCCTCCCGAGTAGCTGGGAGTACAGGCGCCCGCCACCTCGCCCGGCTAATTTTTTTTGTATTTTAGTAGAGACGGGGTTTCACCGTGTTAGCCAGGATGGTCTCGATCTCCTGAACTCGCGATCCGCCCGTCTCGGCCTCCCAAAGTGCTGGGATTACAGGCTTGAGCCACCACGCCCAGCCCGTTCTTGTTCTTAACCCTAAATAGGCAGCAGTAACCTTCCGTGAAGGTGGCCAGTGGGCTTGTGAGACATGCCCAGCCGGGCCTGCTACAGTAGGAGCCATAGAGGCAAATCTGATACATTAGCGTCTCCTGTGTCTGGCCAAGGCATTCCTCATTTTAAAATGCGATGCTTTCTAGAGAATGTCATTGTGAGAAAAAAAATCTTTGTTCAGACATTGGCAAAACAATTAAGTAAATGAGTAAAGTCAATGAGAAATGAGCTATGCATGTTTATGAGGTAAGTGTAACAAGCTGCCGGCAAAAAGGCAATGCAAGTGGTGGCTGCCTTTTTTATTTTTTTGAGACGGAGTCTCGCTCTGTTGCCCAGGCTGGAGTGCAGTGACGCAGTCTCAGCTCACTGCAACCTCTGCCTCCTGGATTCTCCTGCCTCAGCCTCCTAAGTAGCTGAGATTACAGGCGCTTGCCACCACACCCGGCTAGTTTTTTTTGTATATTTAGTAGAGACAGGGTTTCACGATGTTGGCCAGGCTGGTCTTGAACTCCTGACATTGTGATCCACCTGGCTCGGCCTCCCAAAGCGCTGGGATTACAGGTGTGAGCCACCACGCCTGGCTGTTGGCAGCTGCCTTTGTCTATAGCATGTACTCTTTTTCATATATAAAAACAACACTGTTGGCCAGTGGTTCTTTTTTCAGTGGTAGGGATGGATTTTCCTTAGTTCATTCCATCTTTCATCTGTTCCCCTTACAGCCTTGAGCACAGAGTTGTTACTTGACTGTACTGTTTTGGGGGTGTAGTTTGTAGCTTTGCCTTAATTCATTATTGTGAGAAAAGAACTTACCAGTAAGTAAATTGGATTTGTGTCCTTAACTTTTAACACTGTTTTCTGACATGCTTATGTGGATTCTAGGTGCAAGGACAGGACGAATACAAAAAAGGGAAGGATTGGATCCAAACAGAGGTTCTGAAAAAGGTGTTTTGGTGGAAGTGTGAAAAAAGAGAGGGACGGAGTTGGACAAAAAGGTGATCCAGAGAGGGAATGGCGGGAACACTTAGTTAGCAGGAGAAGAAAGTGTTTGCAGAGGCCGCTGAGCATAGCTGTCTGACTCGATAGACATTTGTTTGCTAAGACACGATGAAAAGCAAGAGTTGCAATGAAGATGAGCTAACGGGTGACTTGGTCACCTTGGTAAAATGCAGCTAAGGAAACTCTGTTTATTTGGAGCCATTTTTGAGACCTAAGTCGTTAGGCCTCAGAGCAATGCTGAAAAGTGGGTCATCTTATCATCCCACTTTATTCCTGAGGAACTTGAGGCTGAGAGAGGTTAATGGATATGCTAAGGCTAAGTTGGAGTTGGCATTTGTACCTGGGTCTTTCTGACCCTGAAGTCTACAACCTTTACCATTCTTTAATACAATTGCCAGAGTGGATGAGCTCTTTTGAGTGTGGAAAGTGAATCTTTTTTCTGTTTTCTGTTTACTCAGAAATCATCAAAACAGTATGTCTAGCTTGCAGTATTAGCTCCATAAATGCATAGCAAATGCTGGTTGTCTGAGTAATGTATTGGACTGAGACACTGAAGGTAGGAAATTTGGCCAAATGACTGGTGGAATTGTGCAAATCTAAAGTTCAGGGTATTTTATGGGTACATAGATGTATATTTGAGCCCTCTCATAGGCGTGTGTGTGTGTGTGTGTGTGTGTGTGTGTGTGTGTGTTTGGGGCCCCTCAGAGGTATATATCTGGCAAAATGCAAGTCTGGTTTATCTGGCCAATGTTAATTTTGAAAAAGATTAATAAGCACATAGTTTAGCACTTGATGTAATACTGGGATTAGGCTTTGCTACTTTTGATTTAGAGGGCTCAGAATTTTAAAAAAATTCTCCTTTTTAATCTTGAGTGTTAAGATATTACTGACTTCAGTTGGAGTTTCAAATTGAGCTATAACGTCTTTGGTTACACAGTAGTCTAATTTCAGGTCACTGAGGATAGGAAAAATCTGTTCTGCATCTGTTTTTCTTTTTTTTTTGAGACAGAGTCTCGTTCTGTCACCTGGGCTGGAGTGCAATGGTGTGATCTTGGCTCACTGCAGCCTCTGCCTCCTTCAAGTGGTTCGCTGCAGCCTCTGCCTCCTGGGTTCAAGTGATTCTCCTGCCTCAGCCTCCCGGGTAGCTGGGATCACAGGGGCCTGCCACTATGCCTGGCTAACTTTTTTGTATTTTTAGTAGAGATGACGGGGTTTCACCATGTTGTACAGGCTGGTCTTGGACTCCTGACCTCAGTTGATCCTGCCTTGGCCTCCCAAAATGCTGGGATTACATGCGTGAGCCACTGCACTGAGCCTGTTTTACTTCTTAAAAGACCTGGCTGGGTTGTATATCTGCAAGGGGCACGTAAGTTGAGGATGCTATTTATCATATTGCATGTGGTTATTGTAAATTTTGAGGACATCTATCTTGTTATCACCTATGGAAGTCACTTCGTTAGAATTTTCTAACTTCTAAAAGGCAAAGCTCACCTCAGTTTGTCTTACTACAAAGCCTATGCTTTTAATCACCTACAGTGTCCTGTGGTTTATAGGTGTCATTTTTATAGCTAATTGGTGGCAGGCTCAAATATCTTTGAGGTTCAAAGCCATTGCTTCTAGGTCAACCAGTATTTCTCCTATTCTCAAGAGCCATGAGGTATTTCTTGCTTCAGGAGACTGATGTGGCTGTGGCTACTCAAAGTCCATAAACATTAAGAGATCTTGTGCTGCTTTTATTAATTGTTCTTCCTTTACAGTATATATCTGTGCCTACTTGTGTGCATTTTACAATACAAGTAGCTTCCTTTTGGAAATACTTCTAGAACCATCAAACAAGGTTTTTTATTTTTTATTTTTCGAGACAAGGTCTTGCTCTGTCGCCCAGGCTGGGGTACAGTGGTGCAATCTCATTTTACTGCAACCTCTGCCTCCTGGGCTCAGGTGATCCTCCCACCTAAGTCTCCTGTGTGACTTGGGACTATTAGGTGCACGCTGCCACGTCTGGCTGATTTTTCTGTTTTTAGTAGAGATGGAGTTTCACCATGTTGCCGAAGCTGGGAACAAATTTTTTATAATCATTTCTATGACATGAAACTTTAGGCAGAGTCTCTTTAGAAATACTTCTTCATTCTTGCTCTCCCTCCATATTTGGAGATTTGTTAACTTGTTCTTTCCTTAAGTCATCTTGGGTTGATGCAGAGGTGTGTCTGGAGAGGAAGTACTGCCAAGAAAAGCATGGAGTTAGAGTTGTCAGGAAAATGGGCTGGAAGCACCTCCCTCACATGATAACTGTAGGATGCATGCCTGTTTCCTAAAACCAGTTCCTAAAGAGAACTTTTTTTTTTTGAGACGGAGTCTCACTCTGTCACCCAGGCTGGAGTGCAGTGGCGCGATCTCGGCTCACTGCAAGCTCCACCTCCCAGGTTCACGCCATTCTCCTGCCTCAGTCTCCCGAGTAGCTGGGACTACAGGCACCGGCCACCACGCCCGGCTAATTTTTTTGTATTTTTAGTAGAGACGGGGTTTCACCGTGTTAGCCAGGATGGTCTTGATCTCCTGACCTCTTGATCCGCCCACCTCAGCCTCCCAAAGTGCTGGGATTACAGGCGTGAGCCACTGTGCCTGGCCGAGAATATATTTTTAAGAAGCAGGGTCTTGCTCTGTTTCCTAGGCTGGAGTGCAGTGATGTGATCTCTGCTCATGGCAACCTTGAACCTGTAGGCTCAAGCAATCCTCCTGTCTCAACCTCCCAAGTAGCTGAGACTGCAGGTGTGCAACACCATTCCTGGCTAATTATTATTTTTATTTTTTGTAGAGATGGGGTCTTGCTTCATTGCTCAGGCTGGTCTCAAACTCCTGACCTCAAGTGATCCTCCCATCTCGACCTCTTAAAGTGTTGTGATTAGAGGCGTGAGACACCATCCCCAGTCTCCAAAGACAGTAATTTCTTCAACGCGGCTTCATGTTTGTCCCATAGATATCTCATCCTGAAAGATTCCAGCATCAGAGAAGCTTGAGTAATGCTAAAGCCCCGGATCCCCACTTTGAAGATTCACATTGGAGGTTCATGTTAGCTCTGGAAAGTTCTGAGAAGCCTTGAGAAAAGAAATCAGTCTGTGTGTGTGTGTGTGTGTGTATTTAATCTAGCATTTCTCAAATTCCTAGACTGTAGAAACCCTTCTTCCCCTTTCTTGGGTGGAAAGTTTAGTAACAGGAGGAACGTTCCTGGGTAAATATTCTTCCAAGCTGTTGGTGTCTTTGATGAAATTAATGAAAACAGAGAGAGCCTTGTGAGGAAGACTCAGAGGGTTTCATCCATCCTCTTCTCAATATAACATAATGATTGATATACTGATGCAATTAATTTTCTTTCTCTGTGTTTTTTTCCTGTTTTCTGTCTACTCCAGGAAGAGGACTTTTAAATGAATTGATTTTTATTTTATTTTATTTTTTATATATTTTTTGAGACGAGTTTTGCTCTTATTGCCCAGGCTAAAGTGTAGTGGGTGATCTTGCCTCACTGCATCCTCTGTCTCCTGGGTTCAAGCTATTCTCCTGCCTCAGCCTCCTGAGTAGCTGGGATTACAGTCATGCGCCACCACCCCAGCTAATTTTGTATTTTTAGTAGAGACAGGGTTTCTCCATGTTGGTCAGACTGGTCTTGAACTCTCGACCTCGGGTGATCCACCCGCCTCAGCCTCCCAAAGTACTGGGATTACAGGCGTGAGCCACTGTGCCCAGCCATGAATTGATTTTTAAAATCAATGGCGGTGGGCATTCTGTGAGTGATCACTGTGGGGGATGCTCTCGGACATATTTTTTAGATGAAAGGACTGTGTTTCAGAATTCCAAAAGTGTTTTAAGTGAATTTGGTATCTAGTGAGAATTGTTTTCTGATTAGCCAGTGGCATCATTTTGGAGGATGAGAACAGCTGTGATACCTGTGCAGGGAGCCTGTTTGTCCACTCCCTCAATTGATGGGAGAGGGCCAAGGTCAGGGTTGGCTGGAGCAGGGAATTGCTACTGTCTCTATACTAGGACATGGCTCTGGCATGGATGACCGAAGCAAGCAGATTTATTATAATTCCAGTAGGATTAAATATTGGAGGAGCATAGGGTGATACAGGGAAGGCATCCCTGCTCACATAAAGCAGAGTTTTTTTTAACTCAGCACCATTAGCATTTGGGGCTGGGTAATTCTTGGTTGTGGGGAGGGCTGTCCTGTGTGTCTTAGGATGTTTAGCAGCATTCTTGGCCTCTACTCACTATATGCCAATAGCATGCCTCCTCCCCCAAGTCACAACAACCCAATGTCTCTGGACGTTGCAGGTCGCCCCAGTGGAGAGCCACTGACTTCAAGCCTTGTAGTAAGAACAATACTTGAAAACTTCAGGGGGTGGAAATTCCAAAAGAAAGACCTCTGTTGAGGGAAGCAAGGCAGTCAGCCTCGTGGGCCCGTGAAATCCCCAGAGAAGTACATTACCTTCAGCTACTAGTTTTCTCTTCCATGTTTTCTAATGCTGGAAGTCTCAAAAAGTGTTTGCAAATATTATTATTTCAAATTTAGTGCTTAAAATGTAAAAATTTGGCCAGGCTCAGTGGTTTACTCCTGTAATCCCAGCAGTTTGGGAGGCCTAGGTGGGCAGATCATCTGAGGTCAGGAGTTCGAGACCAGCCTGGCCAATATGGTGAAACCCCGTCTTTACTAAAAAATACAAAAAGTAGCTGGGTGTGCTGGCGCGCTCTTGTAATCCCAGCTACTTGGAGGGCTAAGGCAGGAGAATCGTTTGAACCTGGGAGGTGGAGTTTGCAGTGAGCCAAGATTGTGCCACTGCACGCTAGCCTGGTTGACAAAGTGAGACTCCGTCTCAAAAAAAATTTTAAAAACTGACAAAATAAATGAGAAGCAGCAGCAATTATTGCTGATGCTTCAGATCATTTCAGGGACAGTAGCTTCTGTGCAGGATTTAGGACTTATGCACAAAAGTGTAGAAGGCTTATTCAGGTGACAAAGGAAAATTACTTTGAAGTTATTCTTTTTCTATACTCAAATCATCACTTCTAATGTAGGAAATCAATACTTTGAAGCTACAGTTTTTAGAGATGCTACTAGTACTCACAAAATGACAAAGGAATGCTTCTAAAGTTGGTATGAGTTTTACTCCTAAACCAGGAACCCCTTGTTACTAGTATTCACACAGATAAGTAACTTCTTAGTTTCGGAATACTAAAATTCATCAAACATGCTTCATTGAGGGGAAAAAAAGGCAGTTTGTGTCTACCTAAACAGTAAATACATTAATACATTTTTTCTTGTTTTCTCATTGTGAAGCTATTTGAATAACCCGTTTCAAGCAGAAGCTATCATGGATTTTCCTGAAGTTGATTAAAAGTGACAGGTTTAGCCTAGACCCTTTCAGTATTTCTATAAACTCACTGATGAATCAGTAAGCTACCAGTACAAGGGTTTTTTTTTTTTTTTCTTTTTTTTTGAGATAGAGTTTCACTCTTGTTGCCTAGGCTGGAGTTCAATGGCACCATCTTGGCTCACCACAGCCTCCGCCTCCTGGGTTCAAGCAATTCTCTTGCCTCAGCCTCCGGAGTAGCTGGGATTGCAGGCATGCGCCACCACGCCCGGCTAATTTTTGTGTTTTTAGTAGAGGCGGAGTTTCTCCCTGTTGGTCAGGCTGGTCTCGAACTCCTGACCTAAGGTGATCTGCCCACTTTGGCCTCCCAAAGTGCTGAGATTACAGGCATGAGCCACCGCGCTCAGGTGGTGGTTTCTGTTTTGTTTTGTTTTAAGTTAAAAGAATATATATCCAGTGGAAAACAGAGCTTGTACAAAAGTACCTTCGACAGAATTGCCAGGATTGATGATTGTAGGAAATTTATTAGTATCTTCATTTACAGATATACATTATGACCTTCAAAGTTTGTAGGAAATTTAAATTTCCACCTTCTTCCTTTTTTTTTTTTTTTTTGAGACGGAGTCTCTGCCGCCCGGGCTGGAGTGCAGTGGCCGGATCTCTCAGCTCATTGCAAGCTCCGCCTCCCGGGTTCCCACCATTCTCCTGCCTCAGCCTCCCGAGTAGCTGGGACTACAGGCGCCCGCCACCTCGCCCGGCTAGTTTTTTGTATTTTTTAGTAGAGGCGGGGTTTCACCCTGTTAGCCAGGATGGTCTCAATCTCCTGACCTCGTGATCCGCCCGCCTCGGCCTCCCAAAGTGCTGGGATTACAGGCGTGAGCCACCGCGCCCGGCCCACCTTCTTCCTTTTGTGCACATATGAGATTCTGAAAATGCAGACCTACGCTTACGTGGATGAATTTTGAAAAACAAATTCTTTTTAGTGTTGTAGGAATACAGTTGGGACCAGGCATGGTGACTCATGCCTGTAATCCCAGCACTTTGGGAGGCCAAGGAGGGTGGATTACTTTAGGTCAGTAGATGGAGACCAGCCTGGCCAAAATGGTGAAACCCCATTTCTACAAAAATACAAAATTTAGCTGGGCATGGTGGCAGGCACCTGTAATCCCAGCCACTCGGGAGGCTGAGGCAGGAGAATCACTTGAACCCGGGAGACGGAGGTTGCAGTGAGCTGAACAGCCTGGGTCGAGACAATGTCTCAAAAAAAAAAAAAAAAGTTGGAAGTTAGAGTAAAAGCTCAAAATACGACTACAATTTCCCTTATCCCGTTTCATAGCCTTTTAAAGCTGGGAGTCAGGATCTGTGGTGGCATCCTTCTGAGCCTTTCTATGAATTTTACTTTATTTATCTTTATTTTTTTTGAGACGGAGTCTCGTTCTGTCACCTCAGCTGGTGTGTAGTAGCACGATCTCAGCTCACTGCAGCCTCTGCCTTCAGGACTTACAATGACTCTAAACTCACTTTTAATCGGGGCATGGTACTCCATAAAAAAGGATGTACCAAAAACTGTGTGAATGCACTTAACACTGTTGAACTGTGCATTTAGGTATGGTTATGATGGTAAATTTTATACTATGTGTATTTTTACCACAATTTGAAAAATAAAGGATGTACCATAATTGTTACATAATCATTTATGTACCATTGTCATTTCCCTGTTGATGGATATGGACATGATTTCTGGTGCTTTGCTACGTTACAAATAACTCTGCACCAAACGTTTTCATAGATGTGATCCTCAATTGGGATATTTTATTTCTGTGGTTTAAAATGTTGCCCCTGTGCCCTGAGATCAATGACACGTCATCCAGATATAGCACATAGGGCCCTTGCCCGTTTTTCTTTAGGAATAACTAAGGGAAGAGTAGGGGTTTTTTCTATCTGGATTTTGAGAATTTATTGATTGTAGGTATGCTATCAGAGAAAGACTATCCTGTAGTAATCTCCTTAGTTGGAGATGTTCTTTCATTAGCTTGTAATCTCAGTGGGTTCCTGGGCAAGCCCTGGCCAGAGCTCATTTTAACTTGTCCTTTACCAGATACCTGCAGGGATGGTCAGCTCGAGTAAATTACCTGGTTCCTAAGGCTTTCCTGGCTGTGAAATGAAGAACACCCCGAGGGAACACAGGCAGATGATGGAGTTCTGATAGCTTTGTTAGGTGGCTTATTCCCTAACACAGTTGTGTAGGGGCCCCCCTGGGCAGAAGCCAGGCCTTCTGGTCTCATGCAGTGGTTTGGTATTTAGTAAACTCTTCTGTGTTTGAATTTTTCTGTGCAGAACCACGGTTTTGAAATGCTAACCTGAGGGCAGTCTTGCCCTTTAAATGTACATTTTGTTTTCTGAAGAGAAACAGGGGGCAGGTATTTTTGGAGGCTTTATATATTCAGTAAGTAGATACTCCACTGTTCAAGAACCTTCACGCTCACAGCAAGTCAGCACAATTCTATTTTTGACTCTTGAGCAAGAAAAAGAAAACACTGGTCATGTGAATTGGCTGGAGTTGCTTAATTTGGTTATTGTTTGATGCATATTTACTTGCGGGGTGATGCAGCCCTCTGCCTCTCCTGTGTTTGGGGTCAGTTGGGTGGTGTGGTGGAAGAAGAGGGAAAGGAAGAAAATGGGTAGTCTGCTGCATCGTTGTGGAACCTGTCATCTTCCACCTGGGCTTGACACAAAACCACAAACCAAAGCAGAACTCCCACGCTCACAGGAGGGACTGTCATGCAGGACTAGGCAGTATTGCTGGTTGTGGTTAGTGTCCTCTTCCAAATCCTAGGGCCTATCTGAAGGCTGGAGACCACACCGAGTCGGGGCGAGTTGCGGTCAGTGCCACTTCCTGAGGAAGTGACTGAGGCAGCCGGGCTTTGTGAAAGCTGCTTTATCCCTGCGTCCCCCGGGGCAGAGGGTAGCAGAAATAATATGCCAATGGCTTTTCCTGCGGAATTAAAGGAGCCCTCCCCAAACATCTTTTTGTTAGATTAGAGCTTTGTGTTCATAAATTAATTCTAACTGCTCTCCTATTCTAGTTCTCAGAAAATGGAAAGAACAGAACTTTGTATCTTTAAGGATTTTCTGGGATTATGCGCTAATCTAAGTTATGAAAACTTAATATATTTTAAAGGAATTTACTTAGTTGAATAATAAACTACAATCTTCATGGGTATTTTATTTTACATAGGCAGACAGCATAAAACTTTTAGATAGTTCATTAATAGAGGAAAATTTGAGCATTTTGGAACTTTCTTTTTTTTGCTCTGTCACCCAGGCTGGAGTGCAGTGGTGCAATCTTGGCTCACTGTAAGCTCCACCTCCCGGGTTCACGCCATTCTCCTGCCTCAGCCTCCCGTGTAGCTGGGACTACAGGCGTCCACCACCGCACCCGGCTAATTTTTTGTATTTTTAGTAGAGACGGGGTTTCACCATGTTAGCCAGGATGGTCTCGATCTCCTGACCTCGTGATCCGCCTGTCTCGGCCTCCCAAAGTGCTGGGATTACAGGCGTGAGCCACTGCGCCCGGCCTACATTTTGGAACTTTCATGTGATTTTAGCAAACTGCAAATCAGTCAAATATTAAATCTGCTAACTCCATGTGAAAGTAATGAACCACTTAGAATGTACAATGTCACATTTCCTAATTTTATAACTATAAAATCAAATATTTTCATTTTAAGTTTTATTTTTAAAAATGAACATATGGCTGGGGGCAGTGGCTCACTCCTGTAATCCCAGCATTTTGGGAGGCCCAGGTGGGCGGATCACCTGAGGCCAGGAAGTCAGAGCAGCCTGGCCAACACGGAGAAACCCTGTCTCTACAAAATACAAAACATTAGCTGGGCGGGGTGATGCACGCCTGTGACCTCAGCTACTTGGGAGGCTGAGGCAGGAGAATCGCTTGAACCTGGGAGGCGGAGGTTGCAGTGAGCCAAGATTGCGCCATTGTACTCCAGCCTGGGCGACGAGCGAAACTGTCTCCAAGGGGGAAAAAATATATATATATATAAAAATAAAATTCATACAGGCTGAGTATCCCTTATCCATAATGCTTGGGGCCAGCATTTAGGTTTTTTTGTTCCAGATTTTGGAATATTTACATTATACTCACCAGTTGAGCATCTCAAATCCAAATTTGGAAATCAAATCCAAAATTTGAAAGTTCCAAGTGAGCATTTGACTGTTAACTTTGGCACTCAAAAAGTTTAGGATTTTGGAGCATTTCGGAGTTAGAATATTCAACCTGTGCTTCTCTCCCACACCCCTTACAGATCATATTTTCTCTTTCTGTGATTTTCTTTATTTCTCTCTCTTTTCCAAGCATTTTAGATATGTATGCCAAAGTAGTTAACACAGAGACTTAAAAAGCTCTGAAATTAGCTAGATAGAGATGAATAAACCCTCCCTGGGCGCTTCCTGTTTCCAGGTAACTGCCACAAATAAAGAGGGATGCTTGTTCCAGGTGCACCTGAAATTTATCAAGTTGTCTTTCTTGAGCCACATAACACATATCCATGTATTTTTACTTTTCCTATAAAATGCAGTTAGAAGAAAACAGCACTTACATTAACTTGTACTTTCTACTTAAAAGGATATTTTTCCAGAAGTGGAGTGGGTATATAAACTCTTGACCGGGTGCGGTGGCTCATACCTATAATCCCAGCACTTTGGGAGGCTGAGACAGGCGGATCACTTGAGGTCAGGAGTTCGAGACCAGCCTGGCAAATATGGTGAAACCCCTTCTCTACTAAAAATACAAAAATTATCCCAGCTACTTGGGAGGCTGAGGCAGAAGACTGTCTTGAACCCAGGAGGCGGAGGTTGCAGTGAGCTGAGATCATGCTGCTGCACTCCAGCCTGGGCGACAGAGTGTGATTCCATCTCAAAACAAAAAACAAACCCCAAAATTTGGCGAGGTGTGGTGGCTCACGCCAGTAATCCCAGCACTTTGGGAGGCCGAGGCGGGATCACCTGAGGTCAGGAGTTTGAGACCAACCTGGCCAACATGGTGAAACCCTGCCTCTACTAAAAATAAAAAATTAGCCGGGTGTGGTGGCATGCACCTGTAGTCCCAGCTACTCAGGAGACTAAGGCAGGAGAATCGTTTGAACCCGGGAGGCGGAGGTTGTGGTGAGCCGAGATTGCGCCACTGCATTCCAGCCTGGGAGATGATGAGACTCCGTTTAAAAAAAAAAAAAATTAGCTGGGCATGGTGGCACACACTTGTAATCCCAGCTACTCAGGAGGCTGAGGCAGGAGAATCACTTGAACTCAGGAGGTAGGGGTTGCAGTGAGCCGAGATTTTGACACGGCACTCCAGCCTGGGGAGAGAAAAAAAGAATACATGTACATATATTATATTTTAATAAATATATATTACGTATAAATAAATATATATTATAAATACATATTTATAAGATATATATTTACATATAATTTATAAATATATAAATACATAATATATTTACATTATAGATATAACATATATATATATATAAAAACTCTTGGCCGGGCGCGGTGGCTCAAGCCTGTAATCCCAGCACTTTGGGAGGCCGAGATGGGCGGATCACGAGGTCAGGAGATCGAGACCATCCTGGCTAACACGGTGAAACCCCGTCTCTACTAAGAAATACAAAAAATAGCCGGGCGAGGTGGCGGGCGCCTGTCAAGTCCCAGCTACTCGGGAGGCTGAGGCCGGAGAATGGCGTGAACCCGGGAGGCGGAGCTTGCAGTGAGCTGAGATCCGGCCACTGCACTCCAGCCTGGGCTACAGAGCGAGACTCCGTCTCAAAAAAAAAAAAAAAAAAAAAAAAAAAAAAAAAAAACTCTTAAGTAAAATTAAGTGCCCTGGTCAGTACTTAACTGTTACAACCTGTGTTTATCTAAATATTTGCTTTTCTTCTACCCAGAGGGCTGTTATTGTGCCTTTGACTCCAGTTTGATCCTTGTTCTTTTTTTCATGGAAAGAAGGTTCCATCATTATCTCCTTAATGACTTCTGTTATTTTTTTTTTAAAACCTTAAACTGTACCTAGGATCTCCTTGCCAAAATCCCAGTGACCCCTCATTGCTCTGTTACAGGAATTCTTTTCCCCCTGTCCTAGCACTCACCCCCGCCTTTTTTTGAGAAATTTAAAATGTAAGGAAGGATATGTGAATTACTTATTACTACCTGTGTTCTCACTAGTCATGGTAATGTGACTCTGTGTGCCCGTTCTGTTCCCTTCCCTGTCTTTTTCTCCATCCTGCCCTCTAGCTGCTTCCTCCTCCTCCTCCCCTCCACCTCTTCCTCTTCCTCAGAGCTTTCCACCTCTGCTTCCCGCTAGGTAAAGTGTTCCTCTCTTTCCTTTTTTCTTGTTTTTCCTTTTTAAACTGTTTTTTTTAGATACGGGGTCTCTATCATCCAGGCTGGGGTGCAGTGGTACTATCATAACTCACTGCAGCCTCGACCTCCTGAGTTCAAGTGATCCTCCCACCTTAGCCTCCTGAGTAGCAGGAACTACAGGCATGCACGCCACCATATTGGGCTAATTATTTTTATTTTTGTAGAGATGGGCTCTTGCTGTGTTGCCCAGGCCAGTCTTGAACTTCTGGCCTGAAGTGATTCTCCCATCTTGGCCTCCCTGAAGCATTGCGATTATAGGTGTGAGCCACTGAGTCCAGCCTCTCTCTTTCCTTTTTTTTGAGATGGAGTCTTGCTGTGTCACCCAGGCTGGAGTGCAGTGGCGTGATCTCTGCTCACTGCAACCCCCGCCTCCCGGGTTCAAGCGATTCTGCTGCCTCAGCCGCCCGAGTAGCTGGGACTACAGACGTGTGCTACCATGCCTGGCTAGTTTTTTATAATTTTTAGTAGAGACGGTGTTTCACCGTGTTAGCCAGGATGGTCTCGATCCCCTGATCTTGTGATCCGTCCGCCTCGGCCTCCGAAAGTGCTGGGATTACAGGCATGAGCCACCACGCCCGGCCTCTCTTTTTCCTTTTAAAAGGAACCTGTAATCCCAGCACTTTGGGAGGCTGAGATGGGCAGATCACTTGAGGCCAGGAGTTTGAGATAAGCTTGGCCAACATGGCGAAACCCTGTCTCTACTAAAAACACAAAAATTAGTTGGGGATCGTGGTGCGTGCCTGTCATCCCAGCTATTTGGGTGGCTGAGGCACGAGAATCGCCTGAACCCAGGAGGCGGAGGTTGCGGTGAGCCTTGATCGTGTCACTGCATTCCAATCTGGGCGACAGAGAGAGACTGTCTCAAAAATGAATGAATGAATGGGACCTGGGACGCTTGTACTTACGAACATTTAAAAATCTGGTAAAATGGATCATGTTTTGTAAGTGTGATTAAAAAGACTTCTTACTGTTGGTTTTGGTCTGTGTTCTTGCATGTGTTTTAAGGCTTTTTACCTAAAATAGGAATTTATTTATAATGAGTTTGACTAAGGATCTCTTAGGAAGTTGGTTAACCTTCTCCGTTCTGACCAGCCCTTGTTTTGTTGTTGACCGTGCCATCCTCTTTCCCACCCTGGTGTGATACTAAGTACCAGCCTATGCCAGTCTGCCCTCCCTTCTGAAGCTGGATAAACTCCTGGGTTCACGTTTTCCTTGAGTTGGGGGAGATGGTTTATTATTTGGAATAGAACATTTCTTTCAGGCCAAGATCTTTTAGGAAAATGAAAGTAAAAGTACTAAAATACCAGCCACCACTCACCCATAGGCAAGGCTGGTTTACTGTGAAATCAGGAATATATAGTATCTCGATGGATAGAGTGACAGAAGGTGTTCTTTGAGACATTTTAAGCATAAAGATTATGGTATAAGAGCATGAGTGAATTATTTTAATGTCTCCATTTCTCTAATCTTTCATTTTATCGTGAGTTAAAAATACATCTTCAGGATTTTAAAGCAAAAGAGTGAAACAACACTATGTCTCAAAGGGTTTTTTCTTTTTTGCTTAAGAGTTCTTATTTTTGTAAGAATTTATGAAGAAAGGTTGTTCTTGTGATTACTTGCTTTGGCTTTAAACTCTTTTTGGAGACTATTACAATCTAAATTTAAAAGGTACTCTTGAAAACTCTGTTGAATTGACACGGAGTGTCTGATTTGATGGAAGCCCCGTAGACCTAGAACAGTATCTGTGATATGTTGCTGAGTGTGAAAATGCCTGTATATGTGTATGTATATTTATGCTTATGTATGCATTTAGAAATCTGTATCCCAAATGTTACCAGTTTATCTCTGGTGAGGAGGCCTCCCAGAGGCCTTTGGTTTCTGTTGCTTATACTTCTGGGTGTTAGAGCATTGAAAAAGAGCACGTAATACTCTTACAATAAAATCCAGGAATGAAAGAGGTACATTTGAACAAAGGGCTGCCTGTTGGCTACATAAAGCGCTTCAAAACGATGCTACTTTGGCATTCAAGTTTGAGCGATTGTAATGCAGAAGCAGTGTTGGAGTAGAGATTTTGAATCTAAGAGGTTATGTTGGCTGAAGGTCCCCAAGTAGGGGTGTGGCAGAGATAGGAGGGGAACCATCATTACTGCAGTAGAACTCATACAAGAGAATTTAGTTTTCTGCTGCTGGTGGGTGAAATGATGAGACCTGTGACTGCTGTTTCTGTAGTACTCTGCAAAGAAACTCCCAAGGAATGCTTGTCAGTTAACTGAGAGCAAGTCAGTTACTCTGGATTATCAACTCAGCAATTTCTGATTTGTACTTTTTTTTTTTTTTTTTTTGAGATGGAGTCTTGCTCTCTTGCCCAGGCTGGAGTGCAATGGCATGATTTCAGCTCACTGCGGCCTCCGCCTCACAGTACCAAGTGAATCGGCCTCAGCCTCCTGAGTAGCTGGAATTACAGGCATGTGCCACCACGCCCAGCTAATTTTTGCATTTTTAGTAGAGGCAGGGTTTCACCATGTTAGTCAGGTGATCCCGCCTCGGCCTCCCAAAGTGCTGGGATTACGGGTGTTTTGTACTTTAAAGAATAAAAAAAGAATAATTAGAAGTCTCTGTGAGTTGATTTAGATATCAGCGAATCTCTTGCTATTCTTATGTTAATAGTTTGCTTTTAGAAATGAGATAACTGGTTTCCTGGCGTGGTGACTCACACCTGTAATCTCAGCACTTTGGGAGGCTGAGATGGGTGGATCTCTTGCCCAGCCTGGGCAACATGGCGAAACCCTGTTGCTACAAAATATCAAATTAGCCGGGCATGGTGGCTCGTGCCCATAATCCCGGCTCCTCAGAAGGCTGAGGTGGGAGGATCGCTTGAGCCTGGGAGGTTGAGACCACAGTGACTCATTATCACGTCATTGCACTTCAGTCTGGGTGACAAAGCAAGACTCTGTCTCAAAAAAAAAAAAAAAAAAAAAAAAAAGAAATGAGATAATTGGGAAGCTCTGTGAATTTTGGACCCACATGCTTATTATATTGATCTATTATTAGGACTGTTTGAAGAGCTAACTTGTCACCTGTGAAACGGTTGACTTGATATTTTGATATTTAGGGGTTTTTCTTTTACTTCTCATGGGTACAAGCCAGAGAGAGCAGTGGTTACGTGAGGGTAGAATGGTGACTCGTTTTTACCTAACTGTGGATCAGCTGGGTGGTTCCTCAGTCTCCTCACTGGGCTGATTGTGGCTCGTTGCTTGTCCTGTATTTACCATCTGTGGTAGTGAGATAGAAGAACCATGTTCTTCTGGTTCTAGACTCAAATTACGGAGAGAAGAAAGAGACATGTCTGGCATCGTTACTGTGGTGGAATAACTTTATGGTAGATTGCTGTGGCCTTTCCTTATGGCCTGTCACTTGTCTTACATTCTTCAGAGCATTTATGCACAGGAGCGTAAATATATGATTTTCATCTTACCATTGAAAGTAGACTTTCTGGCTGGGCGCGGTGGCTCATGCCTGTAATCCTAGCACTTTTGGAGGCCGAGGTGAGTGGATAACTTGAGGTCAGGAGTTCGAGACCAGCCTGGCCAACGTGGTGAAACCCTGTCTCTACTAAAAATACAAAAATGTTAGCGGAGCGTGGTGGTATGTGCCTGCAATCCCAGCTACTCAGGAGGCTGAGGCAGGAAGATCATTTAAACCTGGGAGGTGGAGGTTGCTATGAGCTGAGATCGCACCACTGCACTCCATCCTGGATGACACAGTGAGACTCCATCTCAAAAAAAAAAAAAAAAGAAAATAGACTTTCCTTGGTCTAGGAAGAGTTTAAGTAATGGAATAAGTGAAAAGGATGTTCTTACTAATCAAATCCAGAAAACCATGGCTCGTTGTGTGTATTAATTTGCTAGGCTTTATGAATATTGACCTCCTTATTCTTCCCTAAGGAAATAATTAATCATTTGCCTTTTGTGTGGTCTCGATCTTCCTTTTACACACCTTGTTTTCATTAGACTTGAAGTCATCCTCGATTTTCAGGCACTCCTTGGCATTTTATGAACGAACTACCCTGCCAATTTTTCTAGGTATTTTAGCATATTTTCTAGGTTAATGTTGTTGTCTACTTGGAATATTTTAGAGATTAATGTACATGAACGTTTTGGGAGCTGGACATGGTGGTGGCTGTAGTCCTAGCACTTGGGAGGCTGAGGCAGGAGGATCATGTGAGCCCAGGAGTTTAAGACCAGCCTGGGCTACATAGGCCTTGTCTCTGTAGTTTAGAAGAAAAAGCATTCTCCTTCTTTTCGCCCCATCCCTGTGGCACAGAGCCATTGGCAGAGACTCTAATTGGGCTTTTCTGTGTAAATTGTTGCTAAAGTTTGACCTAAATTGGCTTGCCCAACTTGGATTTTCTGCCAGGGTGCCAGTCACAGATGGTATTGGTGGCCCCCACTGAGCAGTAGCTGCGTTGTCTTCTAGGTGCTTGCAACCTCTTCTCACGTTTGGCCGCAAAGGAACAGATGCCTGTCTTTAAGGCAGTATTTCTCAAAAGGGCATGCACATCTCCCAGATGCTGTTAGAGAAAAGAGAGTCCAGAGGTCAGATAGATTTGATAAATATTTTATGCTCTAGCCCTTCTTGGCGATTCAAAATGTGCTTTAATATGTTAAAACTCTCAAAGTGGGTTGGGGATAAAGATTTGGGGAACTCTTGTGCAAAGAAACCAGTTTAAACTTTGTTTAACCGTTTGACCCTAAGATCTCCTTTGTTCCTAATGTCTATAAACATTCTGGGAGACAGTGATGGACATGCCTGCCTGTTGGAGCCGGTTGAGGCTGGCTGCCAGTCTGTACTCTACGTGTCTCTTCCCAGCTCTACCAGGACATCTGGTTAGTAGCTTGAAATGTATCCCAGTGGGAGGATCTAAGTCACAGAAATGGGCAAAGGCTAAAAATTGGGGTTCCCCATCCCCACACTCCTTGTTGCTAAAGGTTGCTAGCATGTTGCTGGTATTTATCAGCCCATGTTCCTAAAGGCGTCACAAGGGGTGCCAGACATTAGAATACAGTGCATTTCTCAAATCTTCACTTTTCTTTCTTTTTTTTTTCTTTGAGATGGCCTCACTCTGTCGACGAGGCTGTATGCAGTGGCATGATCATAGCTCACTGGCAGCCTTGAGCTCCTGGGCTCAAACGGTCCTCCTGCCCTAGCCTCCCAAGTAGCTGAGACCACAGGTGCATGCCACCACGCCTTACTAACTTTACATTTTTAAAATAGAAATGAGGTCTCACTCTGTTGTCCAGGCTGGTCTCAAACTCTTGGCCTCAAGCGATCTTCCCACCTCAGCTTCCCAAAGTGTTGAGATTATAGGCGTGAGCCACTGCACCCAGCCAGATCCTTGCTTTTCAGTGCAGTGTAACTTTCTTCCCTGTTAAATCCAGCAGTGTGGTTTTTTTTTTTTTTTTAAGTAAAATACACATAATATTTGTCATCTTAACCGTCAGTGTACAGTTTAGTGAAATGAAATATGTTACCCTCAGTAAAACTTTTTCATCACCTCCAAAAAAAGCTCTGAACCAAATAAATAACTCTCCCTTCTCTCCTTCCTCCTGCTTGTGGTAACTTCTCTTCTACTTCCTGTCTCTTAATTTGCCTATTTTAGGCACTTCAAGTAAGTGCAGCAGTTTTTATCTGGCCAATCTGCTGTGACCCAGTCAAGCCACCACCCATGTCTGGGCTGGGAAGGTGGGGAAAGAGGCTGCTGCACGTGCTGGGGATGTCTTCAGCCATATGCATCTGTCCATCTGTTCGTCCACCCATCCGTCTGTCCATCCGCCCACTCATCTATCTGTTTATCAAGGTATAACAATGCAGCTTTTTTATTCCTCTCCCTCTGTACCCTATTTGGGCCTTATTTATGTTTCTCTTCTTATAAACCACCTCATCTTTCTGTAGAGGTGTTTATTAAGTAAAACACCACCACCACGGGATGGACATAAATATTGAAAAGACGGGTCGATTGGAAGGACTAATCAGTAGAGGGAGGTGTTTTCAGGGGCTTTAGACAGGAGGAAGACAGCCTAGGCTGACAAATGGAGCAGCTGAAGATAAATCGGCAAAGTAAGTAGGGAGACAAGATCTCTGTCCCATGTGACCATGCATTTGAAAGCAGGCAGCCCAGCGAGGTAGAGGCATGAAAGGCTGTATGGACTGCGCTCTTCAAAGGGCTGTGGTTTTGTTCTGGGGTCTAGTCTTAGGTTGTAAGCTCTTTGCTCTTTTCATTCTGTTTTTTCTCCCAGGGCTTGAACAGATTCACAGAATATTCTCAGGGTTGGCATTTCTCTTTGATTTTGGTCTTGGTCAGCAGGGATGGGGGATTGTGACGAACATTTCATTAGGTGTGCTCTTAGATACGGTCAGTTTGACGGAACAGTCGCTCTGTTTCTGCATTAAAAACATAATTTTGTAAGTTTTGTAGCTTTTTGGAATATAAAGTAGTTGGATACTTAAAGCTCTCCCTGCTGCTTTCCCTTTATTTTTAAGTTGGACTGAGCAAATTTCTTCCTTTTTGTTTTTTTTTTTTTTTTTGAGACAGAGTTTCGCTCAGTCGCCCAGGCTGCAGTGCAGTGGCTCGATCTCGGCTCACTGCAAATTCCATCTCCCAGGTTCACGCCATTCTCCTGCTTCAGCCTCCCGAGTAGCTGGGACTACAGGCGCTTGCCACCACGCCCAGCTAGTTTTTTTGTATATTTTTAGTAGAGACAGGGTTTCACCGTGTTAGCCAGGATGGTCGCGATCTCCTGACCTCGTGATCTGCCCGCCTTGGCCTCCCAAAGTGCTGGGATTACAGGCTTGAGCCACCGCACCCGGCTGAGCAAGGTTCTTCTAAATGCGTTGAGGTTGGGGGAAAAAGACCTAAAAAAGAAAAATACACTGAATAATACTTTTGACATATACGCGAAACCTGATTTTGCAAAATCTGAAATTACTATTTCTGGGTTTTCAACTATAGAACGTTTTCTGACAAATAATAGAATTTGCTGTATTTCACTGTAAACAGTTTTGAGAATGCACTAAATGCAGCAACAACCTTAGGATTAGTTATCACGACAGACTGGCATTAGGAAAAATGATTAGTATATTTTATGTTCTGGAGGAATGAGACTTGAAGAGCAGAGTGATTTTTAAGTTGTTTACATCAAGGGAAGAGATGTAAAGTTAAGATTGCCTGGGCGTGGTGACTCACGCCTGTAATCCCAGCACTTCGGGAGCCCGAGGCGGGCGAATCACCTGAGATCAGGAGTTTGAGACCAGCCTGGCCAACATGGCGAAACCCTGTCTCTACTAAAAATATGAAAATTAGCTGGGAGTATTGGCGGGCGCCTGTAATCCCAGCTACTCTGGAGGCTGAGGCAGTAGAATCGCTTGAACTCAGAGGCGGAGGTTGCAGTGAGCCAAGACCATGCTACTGCACTCTACCCTGGGCGACAGAGCGGTGGAACTCTGTCTCGTAAATAAATAAATAAATAAATAAAGATTATTACTTAACTCCTTCCAACAATTTAAATTTTTTTGTCAAAGTCATAGATTAAACAAATAGTACTTTACATCATAATTCCCTTAGGCAGTGAATTTGAATTTTTTGGTTTGTTCTGTTATTTCTTTTTTTTTTTTTTTTTTTTTTTTTTTTTGAGGCCGAGGTCTCGCTCTGTCGCCCAGGCTGATCTGATGGCGGATCTCGGCTCACTGCAAGCTCCATGCCTCAGTTTCTCTGCCCATTCTCCCTGCCTCAAGCCTCCAGTAGCCCTAAGGACTGGCATCCCTTCCTGGCCGGCCTAGTTTTGTATTTTTTAGTAGAGAGGCGGGGTTTCACTGTGTTAGCCAGGATGGTCTCGATCTCCTGACCTCGTGATCCGCCCGTCTCGGCCTCCCAAAGTGCTGGGATTACAGGCTTGAGCCACCGCGCCCGGCCTGTTCTGTTATTTCTAAATAATGTGCTTACACCGCTAAACTTGGACTTGTTCATTTGAGATAGTACCTGCTGACTGTGTGTGGTCAGAGAGAAGGTGACAGGCCTGGTCTGTGGAGGCAGAATCCTCTTGCTCACTGGCCATGTGTCCTTGAGCAAGATGCTTAAAACTTCTCTGTCTTGTAGAATAGGAATAATCACCACCATCATCACAGTGGCTCTGAGGCCTACCTTTAATGTTTGTAGGGCCTGGGGCAAAAGTACTAATGGAGACCAGATGGCTAAATATTTAAAAGGTATATTTAAATATTTATAAGGTATATATGATATGCCTAAATATTTAAAGGGTTCAAATCTAGCTCTGTCTATGGCCTGGCCCCTGTGTTCACGCAGGGCCTTGCAGCCTACTCTCCATCAAGACCAGAGTCTAACAGACAGTCTCACGCTTGGACCAGCCCTGAGCCAGCCCCGGTGTCTGCCCGGACAGCCCAGCGTGGATGCCGTACTAGACCCACTGATGCCCGGTTCAAGCTTCCCAGGAGCCTGTCTCCATCCAGGGTGATTTTATCATATTCCCTCACACCTCGATTCTCTGATTTCCAGGCACTTCTAAGCACCTCCCCAAAACTGTACCATCTGTGTCGGGGAAATCAGGGAGCCTGTCCTGCCTAGACACCCACTTTTTCTCTGGTACCCCAAGGCAGGGGCTGTGATCTGCACATACATGCCCCCTCCCCCTCTGCTCACCTGTCTCTCCCAGAATTCCTCCTTTTTCAGCCGGTTTCCAAAAGTAAAATGGAATGAAACCAAACTTTCCCATGAGACTGAGAAGCACAGTCTCTGGGTTTCAGTGCTGGAGAGAAATGAGTTGTCTACCACGCAGGCGGGGCAGAGCCCCCTTTGTCTGGAGGCACAGGTGCTGAGTGCGAGTAGATTGCTGTGGGGATCCATGCACTGACAGCAGCAAGCCTCTTAAAATAGAGCCCAGACACAGCGAACCTGTGTGATTGTTGGTTCTGCTGCTTTGATTTTTGGAGCTCTGTAATTTCACTCCAGTGTGGACTCCTTTCCACCTCTTGTGCTGGGCTAGCAGAGGTAGAGAGTTGTCAGACTTAGCAAATAAAAAATACAAGATGCTCAGATAAACAGTGGGACATCCTTACACTACAAGATGATTTGTTTATCTGAAATTTAGATTTAACTGGGCATCCTGTATTTTTCTGGCAGCCTCATGAGGCCCTTTCAATTGGATTGTCTCCTTTAGTCTTGGGAGATGTTCCTATATTATTTCTGTAATAATGTCCTTTCTGCATTTTCTCTTTCCGAAACACTTTTTTTTTTTTTTTTTGAGATGGAGTCTCGCTGTGTCACCAGGCTGGAGTGCAGTGATGCGATCTTGGCTCACTGCAACCTCTGCCTCCTGGGTTCAAGCGATTCTTCTGTCTCAGCCCCCTGAGTAGCTGCGACTACAGGTCAGCTTATTTTTTGTATTTTTAGTAGAGACAGGGTTCCACCATGTTGACCAGGATGGTCTCAATCTCTCAACTTCATGACCCACCCGCCTAAGCCTCCCAAAGTGCTGGGATTACAAGTGTGAGCCACTGTGCCCGGCCTGAAACACTCTTTTAGTCAGATGTTAAACCAGCTGGATTGAACTTTTAATTTTCATGCCTTTTCTCTCCTATCGTCTGTCTTTATTTTCTAGTTATACTCTTGGAGAGAGATCCTGATTTCCTTGATTCTGTTGTTTCACGTGTTTTATCTTTTATTTCAGTTATTAATATTTATAATTTCCAAAAGTTCCTTCATAACTTCCTGTCCATTTTTCTCTGAGGATACTAATTGTATATATATTCTTTTCTTCCTCTCCTTGTAGCATCTGTATCATCTTTATTTTTGATTTTTGTTTTGATTCGGATCTCTTTTTGTGCCAGAGGCTTTCCCATGCATCTGGTGATTATTTAGGGATGAGGCTGTGGAGAGCTGCCGGGGAGCTCTGTCTGCGCAGCTGCGGCCTGTCCTCCAGGGGCTTCTCTGTGATTCCTCGTGGAGCTGGACTCATCAGAGGGTCGCAGCAGTCATCATCCAGAATCTTTTCACTGGAGCTTTTGTTTTCCTAGGAGACTTGTCCATACTCCTGCCTGGGAGATAAACTTGGTTTTAGGCTGTAGGGCTGGAGGAAATGGAGGCCAGCCTGTCTGTTCTGGTTTCTGTCTCATGCTCACCCTGTGGCCCTGAACCCTGAGCTTCTGTGGCTTTGATAGCCCAGAGATTCTCCTCTCCCTCCTCCCTAGCTTCCCCAGCTGATGCCGGGTCGGGGGCTCCCTGTTTCCAGCCCTGCCCCGCTCCCGCCTTCCTTTGCTGGCTCCAAGGCCTGGGTATCTCTGCAGCTCTAGGACTGACTGTCCCCACCTCCATGGCAGCCCCTACTGGACCTTAGGATGGAACTTTGTGAGCTGGCGGTCACCTGCCCCTCCCCGTCCTCTTCGTCTTCCCCAAACTTTGTTGATGCCTCACCTTGGCTTTGACTCCATTCTGACAGCATATTGTTTTTGGTAACCATTAATGAGATATAATTCACATACCATGCCACCCGCCTCTTTAAAGCACACAGGTCAGTCATTTTTAACATGTTCACAGAGTTGTGCTGTCACTACCACGGTCAATTTTAGGATGTTTTCATCACCTCAGAAAGAAACCCTGTATCCTTTAGCTATGATGCCCAGTTCCCAACCCCCTAAGCAAACTCCTTACTTCCTGTCTCTATTTGCCTATTTAAACTTAAAAAATACATTTAATGCCATCTTCGTAGGGTTTCAGGAGGGAAGGGAAAGAAACTCATGAATTCACTCAGCCTTGTTTCATGGGCAGTCCTTGCCATGTATAAAATACTAAAATTCAAAAACCATTCTGCCTGTTTTTATTTCTGCCTTCAGAGTATTGACCCATGGCAGAGATGGGACCTTTCTTCTGGGTCTCTTTCTTTCTTTTCCTTTTTATGCCCTTGTTTAATGTCTGTGCTTGACCTGAACTTCTCTCTTCTGGAGCTGGACGTTGCCAAGCCCGCATCAGTGGCCTTCATCTCTTCTTGGCTTCTAGCACTTTTCTTTTTTTCATTTTTAGAGACAAAGTCTAGCTATGTTGGCCAGGTTGGTCTTGAACTGCTGACGTCAGTCCTCCCGCCTCAGCCTCCCAAAGTGGGATTACAGACGTGAGCCACTGTGCCCGGCCCCTGGCAGTTTTCAAATGTCTGTAGAGCAGTTGTGCAGAGGAGTTGCCTTGGGGAGCTGGAAGGCAAGCTTGAGTCCAGGCCCCTCCAATATCTTCTTGGTTCAGAAGTAGAGGCTGTGGGCTGTGTGAAAATAGATAGGACTTTTAGTCACTTAATATATTTTCCTCTGATGCGTTTGCTATGTAGCCAGCACCTGCTCTTTGGAGAGCACTCCTGTGGGTAATTTTGCAAAGTGGAATCTGGAACTCTAAACCAGTGGGAGAGAGAAGACAAATACACAAGCAGACAACAGTACCTATTACAAGTGACGATGAGTGCACCTGGGGGCGTGGAGTCACCAGTTAGCATGGCCTAAGGATTGCCCTGAATGGATACTGGCCTCTTAGCATTGGGGCTGCTCCTGGGGAACCCTGTCCCCATCTCCTCTGGAGCGCCAGGATTTCTGTGTTGGCTTCACACCCTACCCTGCTGTCACAGCCTACCTAGCTAGTGCTGACTTGCTGGTGGCCTGGCCAGTGGGTGCCCGCTGGCTCCCTTCCCTGAGGTTGCCTCCCTTGCAGAGAACAGGACAGCCAGGAGTGACACCTTAGCAGCATGGTGAGGACTTCTTAGTCCACTTCTTCTTTGTTTTCTCTCTAACAGCAGTTTCTCCATACCTGTTCTCCAGTTTCTCTTAGAGTGTTTATTTCGGGGCATGGGTACCACTGCTGTGGTTTGGGGTTCCTGGCCCATGTTACATTGTGGCTGCCCATCCCAGTGCTCTGCGGTCTGTGGGGCCTGGTCTGTGAGCCCAGTCCTGTGCAGCAGTGGTGTCTGTGTCAGCGTGGTGTGGAGGTGTGGGGTGGGCAGGGTTAGATGGGGGTGGTTGAGATCATAGCCCATCTTTGGTTAATGCTTGATGGGGAAGACACAAGTCTCAAAGTCAAAAGCAAGAGTCACAAGGGACCCAGAAATGCTGAGATGTTTTGTGGGTTGATGAAATTTTGTTGCCCTTTTTTTGAGATAGGGTCTCCCTCTGTTGCCCCAGACTGGCGTGCAGTGGTGCGATCCTGTGCATTCTTTTTCATTTCTGAGCTCCAGGTGACCCTTCTCCTTTTTTTTTTTTTTTTTTTTTTTTTTTTGAGACAGAGTTTTGCTCTTGTTGTCCAGGCTGGAGTGCAATGGTGCGATCTTGACTCACTGCAACCTCCACCTCCTGGAGTCAAGCGATTCTCCTGCCTCAGCCTCTCAAGTAGTTGGGATTACAGGCATGTGCCACCATACCCGGCTAATTTTGTATTTTGAGTAGAGACAGGGTTTCTCCATGTTGGTCAGGCTGGTCTCGAACTCCTGACCTCAGGTGATCCGCCCACCTCGGCCTCCCAAAGTGCTGGGATTATAAGAGTGAGCCATCACGCCTGGCCCCAGGTGATCCTTCTAGAGGCTGATACCTAGAGTAGGACTGGAGGCACATCCACATTAGGAGAAAGGCTGTGCTTTTGGAAATGAATGAAATACACTAGGGAACCAGTGCCAGCACTGTGCGAAAGTACCCAAGAATCCCCTCGTTTTTCTTTTTCCTCTGATCATACCATCATCACCTCACAACTTCACTTTCTCTTCTCAAGAATATTAACTTAGTTTTTCCCATTTAATTATTAGAACAAATAAAGAAAGGAAGAAAATATAGCCTTTTAATGTCTGTGTGCTTGGCGCTTTCCATGTTACTTGGTTCCATTTGTAGAATAACCCTGTGATATGGCTGTTAACTATTAGTTCCCCTTTTGAAGATGAGGAAATTGAGGCTCTTCTTTCAGAGAACCTGAAGAATGAGTTCTTCATACTTGGCTAATGGAGATAAGTGTGTGTTGGGGGAGGCATTCCAGGTCAGGGGCTATCCTGAAGGGCAAACCAAGAAGGAAAGCTGGGCCTGCGGAAAAGCACACGGAGTGGCAGCAGCGCATGGTTGGGGGCAGATTGTATTGGGAATTTGGTGTGAGGCCAAAGAGTTTGGACTTAATTTGGAAGGTGATTCCAGGATTTTTAATAGGAGGAGCGACAGCTATAATTAAAAGGAATTTTAGAAAGATTTGTCTGGAAATTCTGAATGAGAGGCTGGAGACAGGGAGAACAGAGCATTGGTCTCGTTGTGAGGTGAGATGGTAGAGGACTGACAGCGATTATAAAGAGAACGAGGGTGCATCTGCAAAATAGCACCAGGGAAGCGGGCAGGGCCTAGGGAGAAGAATTGGAGGTGAAATTCTGAGTTTGAGAAAATAATGGTATTGAAAGAGAGGAGTCTGATAGTGAGTAAGAGATGACGAAGTTAGTTTAAGAAAGCTGAAATGGTTGTGGGATATCTGATTGTAAATACCCGCAAGGCACTTGAACTAGATATCTCAAGAAAAACAGAAATCAGATTTGAACCTCTCTGAAGTGAAGTGACTATGGTTTGATGTGGGAGTGTTTAGTGAATACAGTTTTAAAAAAATTAGAAGTCTGAAGTTTAAACCTTGTACAATGTGTGCATTTATAGATTGCCCTTTGGAGATTTAGGAAATCTAAGAAATTTTTAGCATACATTGGGAACAGTTAAACTAATATTTTAAAACTTCCCCTGCATGTTCTCCCTTAGTAATAATAGGTGGTCTTTTTGCTTTTATCATTCAATATGTTCTTCATATAAAAATTAAATGTGGCTGGCCATGGTAGTTGACCCCTGTAATCAGCACTTTGGGAGGCAGAGGCAGGCGAATTGCTTCAGCTCAGGGGTTTGGGACCAGCCTGGGCAACATAGTGAGACCTTGTATCTACAAAAAATACAAAAATTAGTCAGGTGTGGTGGTGTGCACCTATAGTCCCAGCTGCTTTGGAGGCCGAGGTGAGAGGAATGGCTTGAGCCTGGGAGGGGGAGGCTGCAGTGAGCCGAGATCACGCACGCTAGCCTAGGCAACCTAGCGAGATCTTCTCTCAAAAAAAAAAAAAAGAAAAAAAAAAGTGTATGGTTAAGATGGTAAATTTTATGTTTTGTGTGTTTTACCATGATTAAAAAAAGTTGGCCGGGCGCGGTGGCTCAAGCCTGTAATTCCAGCACTTTGGGAGGCCGAGACGGGCGGATCACGAGGTCAGGAGATCGAGACCATCCTGGCTAACACAGTGAAACCCCATCTCTACTAAAAAAATACAAAAATCTAGCTGGGCGAAGTGGCGAGCGCCTGTGGTCCCAGCTACTCGGGAGGCTGAGGCAGGAGAATGGCGTAAATCCGGGAGGCGGAGCTTGCAGTGAGCTGAGATCCGGCCACTGCACTCCAGCCTGGGTGACAGAGCCAGACTCAGTCTCAAAAAAAAAAAAAAAGAAAAAAAAAAAAAAAGTTAAACATACACCTGGCTATATTTTAAAGGGAAGCGGTAGTTCCTATTTATGGGTATTAATTTTTAGAATTGAAAACCCAGTTATATTGCTGTTGCAGAAGGAAGGGCTGGCATTGTTAGAAGATACCTGAAGGATGGAGCGAGAGTAGAAATGTTTCTTTCTTTGTGACCCTGATAACCAAATTCTTAGGAGGGACCTATTTTTTTTTTTGAATAAGCTGTTATTTCATATAGTAAGCGATCAGTGATCCAATTGTTGTGTTGCCTACCATTGGCCAAAAAGATCTACCAAATAAATCATTTATCATCTCTGGCCAGACTGAGACTGGCTGTAGTCGTGGAAGATCATCTCAATGATTTTGTGTGCTGAAAGCATAGAGAATGCAAACTTTTGAAATTCTATTTTTTTTTTTTTTTTTTTTTTGAGACTGAGTGTTGCTCTGTCACCCAGGCTGGAGTGTAGTGGTATGACAGTTGGCGCACTGCAACTTCCGACTCTAGGGTTCCAGCAGTTCTCGTGCCTCAGCCTCCCAAGTAGCTGGGATTACAGGTGCGTGACACCATGGCCGCCCAATTTTTGTATTTTTAGTATAGACAGGGTTTTACCGTGTTGACCAGTCTGGTCTTGAACTCCTGGTCTCAAGTGATCTACCTGCCTTGACCTCTGAAAGTTCTAGGACTACAGGCATGAGCCACCACGTCCAGCCTGAAAATTGTGTTTCTAATAACCTATGGTTTAAAAGTTGCTGCATCATTTTGATTAGTCACTGACCTTGAGGCAGTTTACTGATGAGAGGATAAAATGGAAAGCCAATATCTACATACCCAGAGCTGTGAAACCCTTTAGGAATGACTTCTTTTTTTAGGTTGCTTTTCGCCAATATTCTTTGGAAGTAAAAGGATTATAGTATACAACATCTCATCCCAGCTCTCCTCTGTATTTTCACACTCCCAGGTTCTCCTTTTTTTTTTTTTCTTTTTTTTTTTGAGACAAGGTCTGGCTCTGTCGCCCAGGCTGATGTACAATGGCACAAACATGCTCACTGTAGCCTCTGCCTCCAGGGCTCAAGCCATCCTTCCACCTCAGCCTCCGGAGTAGCTGGGACTACAGGTGCGCCCCACCACGCCCATCTAAATTTTGTATTTTTTGTAGACATGGAGTTTTGCCATGTTGTCCAGGCCGGTCTCAAACTTGTGAACTCTTGGCCTCCCAACGTGCTGGGATTATAGGCATGAGCCACCATGCCTGGCCAGTTGTCTTAACTATTTACTATTTCTATCTTACTTAAAAAAAAAAAAAAAATCAACTAACCAACAACAACTAAAGTCTGCCTTTTTGGGATTTCCTTAGTTTTTACCTATTGTCCTTTTTCTGTTCCAGGAGTCCATCTAGGATATCACATTACATTTTGTCTTCAGACTTCACTTGGCCATGACCATTTCTCAGACTTCCTTTGTTTTCGATGACATTGACAGTTGTAAGGAATACTGGTCAGGGATGTTGTAGGAGGTCCCACCGTTGGGATTTGTCTGATGTGTCTCCTGTGGTCAGGCTGGGGTAGTGTGTCTCTGGGAAGAAGGTCTCAGGGCAGTGTGCCATTCTCATGACAGCCCGGGGACATACTGTCCGTGTGACTTACGGCAGTTGTTGCAGACCTTGACCACCTGGCTGAGGTTGTGTTCGTCAGGTTTCTTTCTCCACGGTAAAGTTGCTTTTTTCTCCGCTTTCCTTACTGTCCTCGGAAGAAAGTCATTGAAGGGGCGGGGAGTTGTTCTTCACTACATAAGGGTGGGGCATCTACATAAATTACTTTGGAACTTCTGCACAGGGGATGGTTTGCATATCCCGTTTAGTTATTCCATCATTTATATCAGTATGCATTCATGGGTATTTATTTAATATTTTGGGTTGTTACACAACACCACTTTATTTTGTTGCTCAGATTGTTCCAGTTTTCTATGGGCTTCTATGTCCCTTTGACACGCCCCATCAGTGTAGTTTTTTTGTTTTTTTTTTTGGAGGCGGGGGGCATTCAGCTCTTTCTTACTTTCTGACACTATGAGATTCATTGGTAGGTGCATTTCCCGCCCAATCCTAGATCAGTCATTTTTCTGTGGAGCTCTGGCTTCGTTCAGTGGAGAGTGGTGTGGGAAATGCAGCTCCGGGCAGCTTGTCTTCCTCACTTTTGGTTGTTGTCAGACACCTGCACCGGTGCTGGGTTCACCTTCTCCCATAACCTCACTTTCTTCTTTTTCCTATCTAATTTTGCCATAGATTGTCCAGCTCTGATTTTTACAGCTGTCAGATTTTTAGAAGACCAAGCTAATACAAAATTATTGTTACTCGAATGAGAAATTGGCTGCTTCTTTTTGTGATCTGAATTCCAGTATTAATACTACATAGGAATCTGGCTGTAAAGATTGAATTTGGGTTGATGGTGTTTTGGGACTGTGATTTGTCTTTTATTACAGCATCCAGGAACTTTACAGATTTATGAACCATAGTGAGATAATTAAAAACTTATTAAAGTTAAATTTTAACAAAGACCCAAATCTCAGAGTTTTGCATTTCTATATAATTCTTGGGGCGCCCTTGGGAAAACTCACTTGTGAGGTTCCTGAGGACCCGGAAAAGATGGCTCACAGGTCTCACCTCCTCCTCCACCTGTCTACAGAGGAGACAGCCTCATGTTTTGCAGGACGCAGAGAAGCAGGGGTCCTTTCAGATATGACCATTAAGGCTGCTGCTGCTTATGAGTTTTTTTTTTTTAGATGGAGTCTCGCTCTGTTGCCCAGGCCGGGGTGCAGTGGCCTGATTTCGGCTGAGAAGTTTTATACACAGTGAAGTGTTGTGTCTGTGTGTATTCATAATTTTGTTGTCATTTGGGGGCTGCAAAGACCAGGAGGGTTCAGAAGAGGATGATCAGGCAGCTGTGCTTCCAGTCAGCATCTCTTCGTCTGCCTCCCAGGTTCTGACCTGGTAGATTGGTCATTTGTGCCTCAGCCTCTAATTCTGATCTTTGCCAGGGCTCACTCCCAACCAGTGAGTTCTGTTTTTGACAAGGGGAGCCCCTGAGCTCCCCACAAGACGATGCCCACTTAGCTTCTTTCCTTCTTTTGCTGAAAGCTGCAGTCTGACTAGGAAGGTGAATAAATAAGATCACCACAGACTGTTCTCCCGAATGTGATTCTGGCCAAATAGGTCCCCTGCCTGGCTGTAGGTCTCTTATCTGTGATACTGAAATGAAAAGGGTAGGAATATTCTTTGACATTCTCTGACCACTGGTCACTCATTGTTTGAATGTTACGCTGTTTTGTGCTGTGTGTTTAATTATGACAAGGCTCCCTCTAAATATCAGCAGCCCCTTTCCATATCCCTGGGGTTGGTTGAGCGTATGCTGTTATCCTCATTTTTTTAAGTGGAAAATTTTTGGACACAAAGAAGCTAGGAACAAAGGGAACGCTGGTGCTGGAATGGAATCATGTTGCCAGGGGTATTGTGCTCTCCCACTTACTGTTTGTGTGTTGTGTACCTGGGATGTTAAATGCTCTTTTTCTTCATGAAGGTTTGTCTATGGACATAGAAGAGGAAAAGCCAGTGAGTCAGGGAACTGTATGGATAGGCTTTGTATGCTCTTGCTTATTAATAAATGACGAGAGTGTGGATCAGTAAGTTGTTTCATAGAGCTGAAGAAAGAAAGAAACAGGAAATTCATCAGCTCTCTGCATCCATTCATTCATCATTCATTGATTGGCAACTAGCAAAACATAGGAGAAAAAGTAAACATTCACATAATATGAAAAGTAAAGTACAATAAGGCATCTTTGTGTTGCCTTTGATATTAGCTAATAATGACATGAGCTTATGAAGTTGGGGGACAAGATGCAATAAAAGTAACTAATGCATAACTTGCAACAACAAAAGTTTTTGTAGCCTTTTGGGCAATCATTTTGGCATTTGTATTTGTGGATCAGAAAAAATGACCTGCAGATAGATCAAAATTGGTGGCTATTGGCATCACTGATTTTGGAGATTTGTAATGCTCATTAGCATAATAGTGGGTCTTGCCTGAAAGAAATCTGTTTAACTTAGGAAAATCCAGCATTTGCTATGTGCATTTCAGTCTTGTCTTTGTGAAAGACCTAATATCCTACAGAACTAGTATCTGTGTTTTATGGTTTATGAAATGCTGCCTGAAGATGTTTTTTTTGGAGGTGGAGTTTTGCTCTTGTCGCCCAGGCTGGAGTGCAATGGTGCGATCTTGGCTCACCACAACCTCTGCCTCCTGGGTTCAAGCAATTCTCCTGTGTCAGCCTCCTGAGTAGCTGGGATTACAGGTGTGCACTACCACGCCTGGCTAATTTTGTATTTTTAGTAGAGACGGGGTTTCTCCATGTTGGTCAGGCTGGTCTCGAACTCCCGACCTCAAGTGATCCGCCCACCTCAGCCTCCCAAAGTGTTGGGATTACAGGCATGAACCACTGCGCCCGCCCTGCCTGAAGATTTTTAATGTTTTCCTAGAGAAGGTGAAGGTCATTGACAAAACACAGGATTTAGAGGAACATGGGAGGGAATATGAGGGCTTTAGTTTTAAGTTTGACCTAGTGTGGGGAGAGCCAAGCAGAATATCATCCCAACAATGGAAAGACGACTCTTAAGGCAGAATTAGGGCTAAAGGTAGAAACCTGTTTGTTCTGACTGTTCTGACCTTGGGAGTTGGTGAGGTTGCCTTTGAACAAAGGTGGATAACAAAAAAGAGTCTGAAGGGACTCATGAAAGGGGAGAAGAGGAAAAGCCAGTGAGTCAGGAAAAGCCAAGTGAGCTTGAGGCAATGTTGTGGGGTCCATGAGAGGAAAGGATGACCAGAAAATGAAATTCTGCAGTAAGGTCACGGGCAACATGAAAGGCGATTGGCACCAAAAACAGGCGCGCGGGAACATAGATTGGGAATGGATTGTTTCTGGAGTGTTTTCTTGCTGTGAGACTACACTGTTCAGCGATGGCATGCACCTTCCTTTGGACCTAGGAGGAAGGGACACTCGGGGAGGTGCCATGGCCACCTGAGGTCACTAGCTAATAGTAGTAAATAGGACAGCAAGGATTTCATCTCCAAAGCTGTCTCCTTTGTATTATGTCACATAGCCTGGGTTTTCCCTTTTTAACTTTTATGTCGAAGTAATTTTAACTTAAAGTTTTGGCTAGGTACAGTGGCTCACGTCTGTAATCCCTGTGCTTTGGGAGGCCAAGGTAGAAGGATCACTGGAGCCCAGGAGTAACCAGCCTAGACAACATAGCGAGACCCTCTCTCTACAAAAAAGAAAAAAAAAGAAAGAAATGTTGCAAAAATAGGACAGAGAATTTCTAAGTACCCATTTACCCAACTTTGCTTAAAGCTCACATCTTGTGTAATTCTAACACACTTGTGAAAACTAAAAATTGTCATTCGTACACTACTACTAACTAGATTTCAGCAGTTTTTTTTTTTTTTACTGGAGGACGGTGTTTGTGCACAGTCCTTTTTCATTAGCCTTACAGCGTACAGTCAGAATTCTGTTTTCCGAGTTGTTTAGGTTAGTTTTTTCTTCCCTGCACCCTTCAGTGTAGTAATGTTATTCATTTGTAATACATTTAGGTTCTTGTTACAGTTGGTCTTAATTTTGGACGCCCTCTCCCATTCCTGGTTTTTATTTTTAAATTTAATATTTACACAGTGAAATTCTCTAGTTTTTTTTTTTTTTTTTTTTTGAGAAAGAGCCTCGCTTTGTCACCCAGGCTGGAGTACAGTGGCGTGATCTCAGCTCACTGCAACCTCTGCCTCCCAGGTTCAAGCGGCTCTCTGCTTTAGCCTCCCGAGTAGCTGGGATTACAGGTGTGCACCACCACGCCCAGCTAATTTTTGTATTTGTAGTAGAGAGGGGGTTTCATCATGTCGGCCAGGCTGGTCTCCAACTCCTAGTCTTAAGTGATCCACCCGCCTCAGCCTCCCAAAGTGCTGGGATTACGGGCATGAACCACCACGCCCGGCCTGAAATTCTCGAGGGTTTGACAGATGCACAGAAACATGTCTCCATTACCACATTTGTGATACAGAACTATTCTATGATCCCCAAAATTCTCTCCTTCAGCCTGGCTTTTTTATTTTTATTTTTTAATTTAAGAGACAGGGTCTTACTCTGTTGCCTAGGCTAGATTGCAGTGGCGTGATTGTAGCTCACTATAGCCTCGACTTACTGGGCTCAACCAATCATCTTGCCTTGGCCTTCCAAAGTGTTGGAATCACAGTCATGAGCCACCACGCCCAGCCCTGCCTGGATTTCAATGGTGGTTTCAAGAGAGTGGATTGTCAGAGGGCTGGGGAAGATACTGGGAGGAGCAGGATATGTCCCAGTACTAGAGAACTTGAGCTGTGAAGGCTGCGTGGCAAGAGGACAGAGCACCAAGGGTTCCAGGGTAAGGCTGGGGGCCGTCTCTTTATGCCTCTAGGCAGATGGGATAGGAATGACCCAAAATAGAAGGGACAGACCAAGCTCACTGTGGAGGATCGGCTTGGCAAAGCCAGCAGTGAAGGTACAGGCAAGATTTGAAGGAAGGAAGCCGTGGGAGACCTCTTGACTGGTGACTATGACTTTTTAACTTAACCTCGGAAAGAAAAGGGGATGGAGTTTAGAAGAGGGAGAGAGATTAGTAACATCTGCAGGCCACAGCCTTAGGCCAGGCAGAGTGGCTCAAACCTGTAATCCCAGCATTTGGGAGGCGAGGCTGGAGGATCACTTGAGGCCAGTCTGAGACCAGTCTGAGTGAGAGCGAGACCCCATTTCTGCAACAAATAAGAATTAACTGAATGTGGCGGTGCATGTAAGGATCACTCGAGCCTAGGAGTTCAAGGCTGCAGTGAGCTGTGATCATGGCACTGCACTCCAGCCTGGGCAGAAGATCCAGGTCCTGTGTTAAAGAAAAGAAAAGAAGCAGTCTCTGTCTCTTGGCAGTACGGGAGTTAATAAGGAAAAACAAAATTGCAGTGCTGAATGGCGCTGAGGACCTGCTGTGGAGGGCCACAGGCAAGCCCTGAATTTCCCTGGAGCTTCTCTCTGGAAGAAAGCAGAGGAGCTCTCACTGTAGCTGCGCTTTCGTTTTGACTCAGGAGAGCGTGGAGTTGGGGAGCGAGCTTCCTTAGAGAGCTGTGATGTGAGAAGTAGGCTGAGTGGGGGAGGTTGAGCTTTCAGAGAAGGCTGAGGTTTGTAGGGACAGGGACTTCCCCTTAGTTGCTCCTGATGTGCGAGGGGGGAATGGATGGGGGCGGGGAGCCTACTTTTATAACCTTGAGGGAGAAGTGTGGAATAACTGCAGCAAAGGGCTGGGGCTGACTTCACTTTTCTCTTTCCCAAGGTCATGCCCTGGTTCGTGGCATTAGTAAGTGACTCCTGTGTTGATATTTCCAGAAGCAGTTTGAATTTCAGATCAGGAATATCGAGTGTTAACTGAAGAAGAAAACATACCACCTTGAGCAAAGTATTTGTATATCCATGATTGGTATCATCAGGTTTAAGGAAACCAGTAAATATCTATTTTGGATAATAGCAACTGTATTTGCTAATTTCTTGTTAACTCACGCAGAATTAACAAAACGTGCATTCTGTTCTTTGTGCATATAAACTGTACTTGTACACTGTGTGTTACCCGGTGTAGGCTGCTTAGAAAATGAAGCTCTTCTGCTGAGAGTGGGCAGAGTGTGATCAGGGTGCCCAGCAGTGCTGACGGGTCAGAGGGTCCAGGCGAGTTGTTGGTGTCCCATTGTGTCAGCTTTCTTCCCTGTGGCCGGAGAGGAACCTTTAGACCTGCAAGGTGCTCTGGGCTGGCTGTCTCGACTTAATCAGGGTCTGACTAGCGTGAAGGCTAAATGATAAAATGAAACTTTTCTTTGGCATTTTGTCACTGGCATGGGATCTTCAGATGGCAAGTAATTAAGAGATTCCATAGATTTTTTCATAATTGCTTATTTTGCTTTTCCACACTTTTTCACGTGTGTGTCTGCTATTTTTTTGAAATCCGAGAATCTGCCATTTTTGGGGCCCAGTCTCTCCCACCCCTGCCTGTACTTCCTAGAGAGAGGCAGTGAACCATGGCAACTGCTCCAGAGGTGTGGCTAATCAGATTTTTAGAAAAACTTGGCCCCCAAACTGACCTCTGTCCCCAGCTGGTTTAGGAAGAGTGAAGAACCATGAGGTCAGCCTGTGTAGCTGAACCGACGTGGTGTTTGGAATGGAAATGCAGTGAGAAAATAGATTTCCCTGATACGCAGTCGAGATTGAAGTGGGATAAAAGCAGCAGAAGGTCAGTTGGAAGAGAGGAGAGAAGGGTTTTTTTTCTTTTCTTTGGTGGAAGAGATACAATGTGCAGAGCCTTGGAATTTCTAAAGATATAAGAGATTGGTGATGGAGGCAGAGCTAAGGTTAGCATAATGGGATAATGGGAAGAGCAAGAATTTGAATGTAGGCGGCCAAGAGAAGTCAAACCCCCTGTTTCTTGAAGATGTATAAAAACTGGGGATACTAGCTAGATTTTCTAAGAGGAGGAAATTAAATTTGAAACATTATGTAATATAAACATGTGTTATAAGAACATTTTATATTTGAAGGAAAGATAGGAAAGATGAAAACATGCTAGATCCATTCATTTATTGAGTTTTTTTTTTGGGTCAGGCACAGTGGCTCACATCTGTAGTCCTGGCACTTTGGGAGGCTGAGGCAGGAGGATTGTTTCAGCTCAGGAGTTCGAGACCAGTCTGGACAACATAGTGAGACCCCATCCTAAAAGAAAGGGAAAGGAAAAAAAAAAGTGTGTGTGTGTGTGTGTGTGTGTGTGTGTGTAAAATAATTATTTAAAAAAAACTCAATGGAATACAAAAAAGACACAGTGAAGGTCTCAGTGGCCAGATAGTGCTAGAAAATAGGGACTGGGAATCCTAAAGCAGACCTTGTATTATTACAGTTGTTTTATGGGAAGCCTTTATAATACTGTCAAGATGGTCAGTAGACTTTGATTTGTTTTTCTCTAAGTAGGACTGTTATGATTTAGAGGCTATTGATTTTCATTAGGGGAAATGTTAGTTTCTCTATTAAATAGGGAACCAGTGTTTTCACAGGTCAGAGGAGGCAGACCTTGGCTGGATTTAGGCATGTGTCTTCCTGTTTCAGAATTATTTAAAGTTGGGATTCAATGGTTAGGCTGTGCCTGTGCGTTTAATATTGACATTCTCTAATTGGAAATTGGGAAACCAACAATTTTTTTTATTGTGAAGAAGAATTTTGTTACAAAGTATGAGAAGTATGATTAAGGGGTGAATAGGTTTTTCTTATGTTTTTCTTTTGACTTCATAACTTTTGACTTCTGCCAACAAAGATGAAATAGCTTTTTATAATTCTCAGAGGCTTTGGGTAGGAAAGGAAATGTTTTGTCTCTGTGTCATAGGAGAAAATAAAGTGATCATGTGACAGACCTGAGTTCTTTGAATTTCCTTTTTTGTAAACAGGTCTAATTCCCTCAGATATTGTTGATGTCTTCCGGTGAAAGAACATTATACATTAAGCACAAATGCTTGTTAGTGAATTGTAGGTCATTTATATAGGGTTTACTTTTAAATTAAACGACAATTGGCTGGGCGCGGTGGCTCATGCCTGTAATCCCAGCACTCTGGGAGGCCACAGCGGGCAGATCACGAGTTCAGGAGTTCGAGACCAGCCTGGCCAACGTGGTGAAACCCTGTCTCTACTAAAAATACAAAAATTAGCCGGATGTGGTGGCAGGCGCCTGTAATCCCGGCTACTCGGGAGGCTGAAACAGGAGAATTGCTTGAACCCGGGAGGCGAGGTGGAGGTTGCAGTGAGCAGAGATTGCGCCACTGCACTCCAGCCTGGGTGACAAAGCAAGACTCCGTCTTGGAAAAAATAAATAAATAAATAAAAAGACTATTACTGCCTTTGAAGGGAGATGTATTTTATAGGGCATAAGTGAAAGACATTGTTAAAATAACTAAAGCTAATTCTGTTTGAAAATCAAACTGTTGAGGGAAAGGGAAGCTAAAATGAGATCGTTCTATTTTATCTTTTAAAAGAGGACTGAGATTTATTTTTGTAATGTTTTTAAGCAAAAGAATCTATTTTTAAGACAGTAGTACTTAGGAATTGGGGTGGAAAGTGAAGAAAACTTTCAGGCATAAACATTCCTCTTTGTATTCAATATAACTGAGAAATGAAGTGGGAGTTATACATTTTTTTCCCCTCCAAGTGGAATGGAACTCTTGCTCTTGCCTTCCAGAATGTGGGAAGGGAAAGGGTAATAGGACAATGTGATTGTGGGTATGAAAAACATTCCTATAAACCAAAAAAGAAGTGTGAAGTTACAGGGAGTGGTATCCATTCCATTAGCCATTCCATTAGTTATACAACCTCAGACGGGGAGCCACAGTGATCTCGGGTTTCAGATGACACGATGCGCTTTCAGGTGGCCACTGCGCTCAAAAACGCCCATTATGCATTTTCAGCTTATAGTCGGCCTTCCTGCAGGTGAACTAGGATGGCTGACTCACTTTTTAAAACTACCATCAGTTCACTCTGACCTCTTACCACGTGCCACTGCCTCACTCTGGGCTTCCCCCCATCCCCCAAGAGAAGAGTGTAAACCTTAGATGCAGTAGAGGGATGGGGACAGGGTGAGTCTGGATCACTGTGGAGAAGGAGTTGCTTCTCAACCCGTTGCGGGGTTTGCAGGCATGGGAGTTCCTCTCTGGGGGGCCTTCTAGACCTTAACTCTGCTTTAGCTGGGCAGATAGGAAAAGATAGGGGTGGTG
Organism: Papio anubis; assembly: GCF_008728515.1. Lineage (NCBI taxonomy): Eukaryota > Metazoa > Chordata > Mammalia > Primates > Cercopithecidae > Papio > Papio anubis. The sequence continues at coordinate 51,429,066 of NC_044994.1, forward strand.
TGGAGCAACAAGTTTAGCATTAACTCAGTGATTCAGTATGGCCGCTGTGCACGGGTTTATAAATCAGGAGGTTCCTGTACGTATAACAGCAGAAAAAGGTGAGAAGAGCCATATTAACCTTCCCAGGGTTCCTGAGAATATCAGACAGTCACACTGCCGACCACTCAAGTTTGGTTTCACGTGGCGACCTTTCCTCATTCTTGTGGTTGTATGTTCTGGGCCTCCCACCCACTGAGTATTTGAATTATCTCTTATCTTCTTTTTGTTCCTGAACCGACTGCCCTCTGGGATGAACAGTGTGTAACTGTATAAAGTCTTTTGCTCACCAAAGTCATAAAGAGAGGGCAAATGACATAAATCCTGTGAAGCTCGAAAGAAAAGGTGGAGGGACTAGGGCAGAGCCCCGCTACCATGGGGACTTCCAGAGCCTGAGCCCAAGCTTTGCATCAGTTAAAAATCTTCTTTTCAGGCCCTTTCAACCCTGGTGGGGTAGGGGGTGGTGTCTTGAGTTTTCTAATAACAGTGACCTCCAACTTTAGATCAACATGGTTGGTAAAGACAGATCACAGGAATACTCTGCTAATGGCAGTTTTATTGTGAGTATTCCATTTACGACACCAGGATGATGGATAGAAATAAGAGTGGTGACATTCAGGGATTATTTGTAAGTGGGTGGATTCTTTTATGGATATAGTGCCTGACAGATGGCTTTTTCATTCCCCACATTTTGCAGTTTAAATGTTCAATTTCATTTAAAAAACAAAATCATAATCACAGACTTTCCTACTGGGTCTGACTTCTCATAGATATTTGTACTTCAGTATCCCTTTGGAGATGTTAATGTTTTATATCCTGTGTACTTTTCGCATTGGTGGTAGTTTGGTGCTGGGGATATGTTACTCCCCCCCTGTTTCCGCAGGCGCCCCTCTGAGAGAAGAGTGGTCACAGAGGGTTTTCTCTAGGCTGAGTAAGCCATCGAGAGAAAAGCACGTGTGACTTCTTCAGCTTGGTATTAACTGAGACAGGTGTGAATAGAAGCAGATTTATTCTTCAGCTCCCATCGAACCCATTTATTCTTCAGCTCCCATCGAACTCTAAGCGTTGATTTTGCCTTCAACAGTAGTTTTTCCTAACGAAATTCTTCACAGTGTTTGGATGTGTCCCCAGAGTGAGTTAATATGCTGAGGGTCTTAGCTGTTGATAGATTTGTGGTGTATATGAGTTTTCTCAGGCATGTATATTCTCACTAAGTAGAAATTCTCTCTTGACCCTGGAATAGTTACTTTTATTAGGAATGTGTGATGTTTTCTAGATTGTACAAGAAAAAAAAAATATCAAGTGCTTCAGTAAGATGTGGAAGGAGACAACATGTCAGGGATCACTAAAACAGATTTGAAGGAAGGATAATAACACAGTAAATACTGAAGAACAGAGTCTGTCAAGGAACACACATCTAAATTGGCTAGGTGAATTCTTCCACTGAAAGTTGCCTGAAGTCAGCTGCTACCTTCTTCCCTTCCGACTGACTGCTGTTTGCTTCATTCCTTTCTCTTCTCTTGCTCTCTCCTGTTCCCTCTTTCCTTTCCTTCTCTCCCTGGCTGTTTGCCTCCACTGCAGAAGGAACAGATCCAAGAGATGCTCTCACTTCCTGAGGGCCCCAGAGCTAGTGAGTGTCAGAGCTGGGTCCAGCCCTGTTCTTCTGTTATAAACCCAGTGCCTGTCTTGGTGTTGCATTAATTATTTGACATTTATGCTAGAACCTGTCTTGGTATTGCGTTAATTATTTGACATTTGTGCTAGAAAGATGAGTGACACTTGGCCTGTCCTCAGGCAGCTTACAGGCCAGTCTGTAAGAGGAGCAAGTACACACCGACTGGAGTAGAGACCAGGAAACAGTAGAGTCCCAGGACAGAAGGCTGGGGGTCCAGGGAGCAGAACATACCCCCTGCAGTGGAGGCTTTATTTCCCCCTGACAGTCACTTGTCCTCTGCAGGTGGGGGGATGGGCCCCTTTTAAAGACCCTCAAGCACTGCATGTATTCATATATCCTTCATGTTTAGTAACGACTGTGACCAGCCATTTTTCTAAAACTCTGCATCCTCCTGTCATCTGAGAGTGTTTCTTTTTTAACAAACATAACAGGGAAAATTAGGGTTAAATAAAAATGGACGGAATCAGCTCCTTAGGGTTTTTTTTAAAAAAAGTCCCAAGTGGAATTTATTAGCAGGTATCCTGCGGTGGGTGTGGATGCTCGTTTCTTTTCTTTCTGTGGATGAATATTGAAATCTGTAATTGGCTTTTTTGATTGTGGCATGTTTCTTTTAATAAGGTATCCCAAATCTGATGGTGACGATGATAGTGATAATTTTGCTAGCGGAATTAAATACTGTCAAGATCAAAATATGTTGGAAGTAGCTTTTTATGAAAATGACACATTTTCTAGTTGCTAAACCAGAACCTGTTTTTCTAGGCTACAGCAGTTTCAGTCAACTTCATTCTTGTTAGCTGGGAGCCATGCTGGTAACGCCGTACAGCAGTATGAAGGGATCACTTTTGAAGCTAAAATTATCTAGGTCTTACATGTATTTTCTTGATGTTTGTCCACTTGGACTCAGAGTTTCGTAGTTACCGTAAATGCAGTTACCTCCTTGCTCGCTCTTGGTAATCATTGTTACGTTAGTGCGAGTTGTATAGGGGTTTTATCTCATCGCGAGGAAATATCAATTTCTGATGGAACTATTTTCTGCTCATTTAACAGAACATCTGCTCAAATTCATGACCATGGGGGATATGAAGACCCCAGACTTTGATGACCTCCTGGCAGCATTTGACATCCCAGATATGGTCGATCCTAAAGCAGCTATTGAGTCTGGACATGATGACCACGAAAGCCACATGAAGCAGAACGCTCACGGAGAGGACGACTCCCACGCACCATCATCTTCTGACGTGGGTGTCAGCGTTATCGTCAAGAACGTTCGGAACATCGACTCGTCTGAGGGCGGGGAGAAAGACAGCCACAACCCCACCGGCAATGGCCTACATAATGGGTTTCTCACAACGTCCTCCCTCGACAGTTACAGTAAAGATGGAGCGAAGTCCTTGAAAGGAGATGTGCCTGCCTCTGAGGTGACTCTGAAAGACTCGACGTTCAGCCAGTTTAGCCCGATCTCCAGTGCTGAAGAGTTTGACGACGATGAGAAGATTGAGGTAGATGACCCTCCTGACAAGGAGGATGTGCGATCAAGCTTCAGGTCGAACGTGTTGACGGGGTCGGCTCCCCAGCAGGACTACGATAAGCTGAAGGCACTGGGAGGGGAAAACTCCAGCAAAACGGGACTTTCCACGTCAGGCAATATGGAGAAAAACAAAGTTGTTAAGAGAGAAGCAGAAGCCAATTCTATAAACCTGAGCGTTTATGAACCTTTTAAAGTCAGAAAAGCAGAGGATAAATTGAAGGAAAACTCTGACAAGGTGCTGGAAAACAGAGTCCTGGATGGGAAGCCGAGCTCCGAGAAGAATGACGCTGGCCTTCCCGGCGTTGCGCCATCAAAGACAAAGTCGTCCTCCAAGCTCTCGTCCTGCATCGCTGCCATCGCGGCTCTTAGCGCTAAAAAGGCGGCTTCAGACTCCTGCAAAGAACCAGTGGCCAATTCGAGGGAATCCTCCCCATTACCAAAAGAAGTAAACGACAGTCCGAGAGCCGCCGACAAGTCTCCTGAATCCCAAAATCTGATCGACGGGACCAAAAAACCATCCCTAAAGCAACCAGATAGTCCCAGAAGCATCTCAAGTGAGAACAGCAGCAAGGGATCCCCGTCCTCTCCCGCAGGGTCCACACCAGCAATCCCCAAAGTTCGCATAAAAACCATTAAGACATCTTCTGGGGAAATCAAGAGAACAGTGACCAGGGTACTGCCAGAAGTGGATCTTGACTCTGGGAAGAAACCTTCCGAGCAGACAGCATCCGTGATGGCCTCTGTGACATCCCTTCTGTCATCTCCAGCATCAGCCGCCGTCCTTTCCTCTCCCCCCAGGGCGCCTCTCCAGTCCGCCGTCGTGACCAATGCAGTTTCCCCTGCAGAGCTCACCCCTAAACAGGTCACAATCAAGCCTGTGGCTACTGCTTTCCTCCCAGTGTCTGCTGTAAAGACGGCAGGATCCCAAGTCATTAATTTGAAGCTCGCTAACAACACCACGGTGAAAGCCACGGTCATATCTGCTGCCTCTGTCCAGAGCGCCAGCAGCGCCATCATTAAAGCCGCCAATGCCATCCAGCAGCAAACTGTCGTGGTGCCGGCATCCAGCCTGGCCAACGCCAAACTCGTGCCAAAGACTGTGCACCTTGCCAACCTTAACCTTTTGCCTCAGGGTGCCCAGGCCACCTCTGAACTCCGCCAAGTGCTAACCAAACCTCAGCAACAAATAAAGCAGGCAATAATCAATGCAGCAGCCTCGCAACCCCCCAAAAAGGTGTCTCGAGTCCAGGTGGTGTCGTCCTTGCAGAGTTCTGTGGTGGAAGCTTTCAACAAGGTGCTGAGCAGTGTCAATCCAGTCCCTGTTTACATCCCAAACCTCAGTCCTCCCGCCAATGCAGGGATCACGTTACCGACGCGTGGGTACAAGTGCTTGGAGTGTGGGGACTCCTTTGCACTTGAAAAGAGTCTCACCCAGCACTACGACAGACGGAGCGTGCGCATCGAAGTAACGTGCAACCATTGTACAAAGAACCTCGTTTTTTACAACAAATGCAGCCTCCTTTCCCATGCCCGTGGGCATAAGGAGAAAGGGGTGGTAATGCAATGCTCCCACTTAATTTTAAAGCCAGTCCCAGCAGATCAAATGATAGTTTCTCCATCAAGCAATACTTCCACTTCAACTTCCACTCTTCAGAGCCCTGTGGGAGCCGGCACACACACTGTCACAAAAATTCAGTCTGGCATAACTGGGACAGTCATATCGGCTCCTTCAAGCACTCCCATCACCCCAGCCATGCCCCTAGATGAAGACCCCTCCAAACTGTGTAGACATAGTCTAAAATGTTTGGAGTGTAATGAAGTCTTCCAGGACGAGACGTCACTGGCTACACATTTCCAGCAGGCTGCAGATACGAGTGGACAAGTAGAGTATCATTTAAATTTTCGTGTTTCAGTGATGAGTCTGTAGGCATGAGTGCTTGATAAGATGTCCTTGATTTTAGGGTGGGAATGCAGTGAAATGGATGGGTGTGTGTGTGCATGCATGCCTGTGCAGCCAGGCACATGATCCAGTAAGGATTGTTCTCATAGAATAGAGAAAATTAGCTGGGGATGTGGTGGCGGCGGCGGTGATGGAGGTGGTAGCAGGAGTGGTAGTGGCGGTGGTGGTTGTGGCAGCAGTGGCATGTGCCTGTTGCCCCCAGCTATACTCGGGAGGCTGAGATGGGAAGATTGCTTGAGTCCAGGAGTTCGAAGTTGCGGTGAGCTGTGATTGAGCCACTGCACTATAGCCTGGCATTGGGGCGAGATCATATCTATTAAAAAAAAAGAATAGAAACAATGTTGAAACATTGATCTTATTTTAATAAAATAGTTTTTTTGGGGAAGATAATATATATGTACTAACTGAGTTGTGGAACTTTAGATTTTGGTAATCATTTGGTCATTGGAATGTATATTGAAAGTCTGAAATTTAGCTGATTATAGTGTCATCCTGTTGTATTAGGTGTTTGAGCCAGGCTTCATCATCAGAGTTCCTGAGTTAGTGACAATTTTGATATTTAGAAAAATACTTACTGTTATTTATCTGCTGGCAGCTGTACTGAGCTTACTGTTGTTTATAATGCTGATCTTTCTTTTATAGTTGAATGCATTTATCAGTACCCACTTCTATGGCATGTCTGCTTACTTAAGATGGTGGTCCAGAAGTGTGTTCAGTAATATCCTTCACTGCAATGAATTTAAGCCACAAATGGCAAACCCACCTCCAATTAAACAGAATACCTTTGTATGTGTTTGCAGCTTTTGTTTTGTAGTGAAGTGCAGGTCGATGTTTGTGAATTACATTTAACAGTGGGCATCAGCCAGCCTTTTATCTCCATCATTTGCTACTTAATGAGGCAACTTTTAGCTAATAGAGAAATGTATTTATCATAAATTTATAATACTGTTATTTGGAAGTAATTAGACATGTTGAATGAAATAAATTGGAGTTAGACCATGTGACGTAATGTCCAAACCAGAAAACTTGTGAAATTTGACTGGGCACAGTGGCTTATGCCTGTAATCCCAGCACTTTGGGAGGCCGAGACAGGTGAATTGCCTGAGCTTGGGAGTTCAAGACCAGCCTGGGGAACATGGCAAAACCTCATCTCTACCAAAAATACCAAACATTAGCTGGGCTTGGTAGTGCGTGCCTGTGGTCCCAGCTACTTGGGAGGCTGAGGTGGAAAGATCACTTGAGCCTGGGAGGTGGAGGTTGCAGTGAGCTGAGATCATACCGTGGCACTCCAGCCTCAGGTGACAGAGCAAGAGACCCTGTCTCCAAAAAACAAACAAACAAAAAAAACCACTTGTGAAATTCAAAGGGAGCACTAGTTTGAGCTAATATACTCTGCCCCTCAAACATGTCTTTATAAAGATTTAGCAGTAAACTGGGCTTTCCTTTTTTTTCCCCTCCAATAGTTTGTTAATTAGGATGTTTGTGCTGCAGTTCAGAAGTTTGGTACTATCTTGGTGATTAGTTCCTCAAGGGTAATTACTGGTTTAAGCTCTTTGTAGCATTTCGAGTTTGGGGAACGAAAGATCAAGAATACCCTGGTAATTTTTTTCTCTGGTTTTTCAGTTTAGTGGAAATGGAAGCAATAAAGAGTTTTGACAGCATTCTTGCAGGTTTGAATGTTAAATGTTTCATTGACTCCAGCAGTAAAATGCTCAAAAAACAGGAAAGCAGCGACTTAGTTTAAGAAGGCTCTGATGGCTCCAGCTGTTAACCTAGCCCGGTGACAATGCCTGGGTTCTGTCTCCATGGATGTCCTCCCATCTTGACACCACTTCATCAAAAGGATAATATTTCTTTTCATCCTAACAGGATGCAGTAAAAAAGGGGAAAACGCCAAAAAGCTCTTTCTTCATTTCTGTTTTCCTCTTGTCTCGTGTCTGTCTGCTGCTGGACTGTGTAGAGTGGTCGACTGTGTCCTGGTTTAGGAGGGTTCTCACTATGAGCTGTGTGCTCTGTATCTGGCCTTTGGAGCTACCCTCAGATGTGTCTGTCTGAGACCTCCTTCTCTGAGAGCAAGGAAGGGCATGGGCAGGTGGGTAGGATTTCCTTCTTCCCTGCGTTTCCCTAGTTTTTGTTCTTTATTAACCTTTTAGGCTCAACAGCCAAACTAGGGTGAAATGGGTGAAGCTCTGCCCCGGGAGGAGAGATTAACATCTTTTCTTTTGTGTGTGGTTGCTTTGGCATCACTTTTGTGTCTTGCTGGGATGAGTAAAATAACGCAGGTCACCTATTTCACGCGGAATCCCAAGGAGTGAATCGGGGCAGAATGTACATTTAACTCTCAGGCCAGATACACACAAGCAAAACACTCACCTCCTGTTCTGTGTCCTTTTTGCAGCCATGCCCTCATCTATGTAGGCCACTCAGCTCACCACAGAAGGGCGTTGGTTTGTAGTGAGCTTCAGCCCACTGCATAGCCACGCACTGCAGGACCAGCAGTGTGAAAAGGCCCCATAGCACGCTGTCCTCCTGTTCCTTGTTTCCCCTTTCTCACTGGATCCAGAATGCCTCTCCACAGCTTCCCATTTCCCAGACGCAGCCAGACTGTGTCACTCAGACCCAGGCGGGGAGTGTGGCTTCTGCCTCAGTGGGAGTAGCTGCTGTGTCTTCAGCATTCATGGTTTAACCCAACCTGGAGTCTCTTCCTCGGCTCTAGGGGCTCAGTAGAATTCCTGTGGCTGTTGCCATCCTAGCCTCCACATGTGACCATGGGGGTTCTCGCCCATTACTGTTGCCCAGGGTGCCGTCCAGCAGCCATGGGAGCGGGAGGTGGGGGCTGCAGTAAGACAGGGAGAAAAGAAAAGAGAAAGTAGCCTTTGTTTCATCCTTTTCACTTGCCAGTCACATGACTGTCGGCCAGTTTATAGTTTGTTCAACTCGATTGGGAAAACATCTACCCACAGAACTTGGTTTCTGTCTGAGGGTGGCACTTAAAACGCACATGACCGCTTACAAATCTGGAAATGGACCCAGGGGAGCCTGAGGTACCGGCGGCTGTGCCGAGCCCCTCCTTTCCTCTGTTGTCCAACACGTTCCATATATATTTTTTTGAGATAGAGTCTCACTCTGTCGCCCAGGCTGGAGTGCAGTGGCATAATCTCGGCTCACGGCAACCTCTGCCTCCTGGGTTCAAGTGATTCTCCTGCCTCAGCCTCCAGAGCAGCCAGGATTACAGGCACACACCATCACATCCAGCTAATTTTTGTATTTTTAGTAGAGATGGAGTTTCACCATGTTGGCCAGGCTGGTCTTGAACTCCTGACCTCAAGTGATCCATCCGCCTCAGCCTCCCAAAGTGCTGGGATTATAGATGTGATCCACCCTGTCCAGCCAGTATTCCATGTATTTAACACTTTAACTTTCCATTTCCCCATTGACCTCCACATTCTTGGTAGCTCATGGGTGAATTGGAAGAGTATACCAGCCCACATTGTAACAGCTTTTCAGTGCTCACACCCTGGCCTGTGCTTTCTGGGGTAGGAACCCAGTGCAATTTAAGCCTGTGCCTGCGACTCTGAGTCAGGGTGCCCTGGGTCTGCACATTAGTGTCTAGTTAGTCTAGTCTCGTCACCTGAAGTGGATTCCTGAACCGACCCTGCTGCCACTGTTCATGGTTCAGAAAGTGTAAGGGGTGTGGCCTCTGGGGTCCTTGCTAGATTGGCAGGTCCATCACTCTTCACTCAGTGCCTTTCAGCTCCTTGGTTTACCAGGTCTGGAGAAAGGTACTATTTTGGCAGAGGGACCTCCTTCCCTTCTTCTTTTGAGATAATTATAGATCTAGGTAAGAAATAATACAGAGACAACTTGTATACCCTTCATCCAGTTGCCCACAATGGTAACATCTCACAAAACTATAGAACAGTATCACAACTGGGAAAGGGGCATTGACTCAGTCAAGATAACAGAGCTTTTCCAGCACTATAAGGATCTCATATTGCTCATTTATAGCCACCCACACCCTCTCCTCGCTCCTTAACCCTGGCAATCACTAAGCTGTTTTTCATTTCTATAATTTTGTCATTTCAGGAATGTTATATAGATGGAATAATATCGTATATAACTCCTTAGGATTGGCTTTTTTTCCACTCAGCATATTTCCCTGGTTGTTGCGTATATCAATAGTATATTCCTTTGTATTGCTGAGTAGATTCCGTTGTATGGTTTGCCATAGTTCATTTAACCATTCACTTGTTGAAAGACATCTGCATTGGATCCAGTTGGGGGCTATGATGGATAAAGCTGTTATTAACATTGTTTACTGGTTTTTGTGTGGACATAAGTTTTTATTTCTCTGGGATAAATGCCTATTTATCAGCAGAATATAATTGCTGGCTTATGTGGTATTTGCATGTTTAGACTCTTAAACTGTTTTGCAGAGTGGCTGTACCATTTTATATTCCCAGGAGCAGCACACAAGGGATCCAGTTTCTCTGCATCCTGCAGCATTTGGTGGTGGTACCATTTTTTATTTTAGCCATTTTGATAGGTGCGTGGTATTATTTTATTGTGGTTTCAGTTTGTGTTTCCCTAGTGACTAACGATGTTGAACACCTTTTCATGGGTTTAATTTGCCATCTGTTTTTCCTTTTTGGTGAAATGTCTCTTCATATCTTTTGCCCATTTCTAATTAGGTTGTTTGCTTTTACAACAAACCATTGAGTTTCACAAGTTCTTGATAGAGCCTAGATACTAGTCTTCAATAAAAGACTATGTGGTTGCAAGTGTTTTCGCCTAGTCTGTAACTTTTCTTTTCATCCTCTTAACAGGTCTTTAGCAGAGCAAAAGTTTGTAATTTTCATGAAGTCAAGTATATCAGTTTTCCATTTTATGACCCCTGCTTTTGGTGTCAAGTCTAAGGCATAGCTCTAGATTCTAAACATTTTCTCCCATGGTTTTTTCCTTAACGCTTTATAATTCTGTGATTTACATTTAAGTCTGTGACTCATTCTGAGTTGATGTTTGTATCAGGTGTGAGATTTAGGTGGAGGGTCATTTTTTTTCCCCCATACATGGATAGTTGTTGAAGATGCTGTCATCCTCCAATGAATTGCTTTTGCCCCTTTGTCAAGTATCAGTCAGGCATTTGTGTGGGGATGTTTCTGAGTTCTTTATTCTGTTCCATTGATCTGTGTGTATGTCCCTCTACCAGTATCTACAGTCTGAGTACTGTAGGTAGTCTTCGAATCTGGTAGATGGATGCCTCCAATTGATTTTTCTTTCCCAAAATTGTTTTCACTAATCTAGTTCTTTTGCCTTTCATATGTTGTCTATTTCTGTAAAACAACTTGCTGGGATTTTGATAGGAATTGCATTAAACCTACATATCAGTTTGGGGGAGAATTGACATCTTTACTATATTGAGCCTTTCAATCCATGAACATGAGCACAGATTCTTCATTTATTTATACTGATAAGAACAGATACTACACTTGTTCTTAGCCAAAAGGCCGAGAAGTGATTTTTCATTTATTTATATCTTTGATTCTTTGTTTTGTAGTTCTCTTTTCTTTTCTTTTTTTTTTTTGAGATGGCGTTTTACTCTTGTTGCTCAGGCTGGAGTGCAGTGGTGCAAACTCGGCTCACGGCAACCTCCGTCTCCCAGGTTCAAGCGATTCTCCTGCCTTAGCCTCCCGAGTAGCTGGGATTACAGGCATGTGCCACCATGCCCGGCTAATTTTGTACTTTTAGTAGAGACAGGGTTGAGACGGGGTTTCTCCATGTTGGTCAGGCTGATCTGGAACTCCTGACCTCAGGTGATTCGCCCGCCTCAGCCTCCCAAAGTGCAGGGATTACAGGTGTGAGCCGCTGCGCCAGCCTTGTAGTTTTCATCATGTAAGTCCTGTGCATGTTTTGTTAGATTTATTTTTTCAAACAATCATAAGTGGTATCATATTTTTTGGTGAGAACATATTGATCGCTAATATATATAGAGACAAATAATTTTTACATATTGTGTATCCTTTGACTCTGTTGAACTCAGTTATTGGTTTCAGGGTTTTTTTGGGTAAATTATATTGATTTTTCAGATATCAAAATAGCCTTGCATTTCTGAAATGAATCCCACTTGGTCAAGCTGCATATTTCTGTTTTTTGAGACGGAGTCTTGCTCTGTTGCTCAGGCTGCAGTGCAGTGGCTGGATCTCAGCTCACTGCAAGCTCCGCCTCCCGGGTTCACGCCATTCTCCTGGCTCAGCCTCCCGAGTAGCTGGGACTACAGGCGCCCGCCACCTCGCCTGGCTAGTTATTTTGTATTTTTTAGTAGAGACGGGATATCACTGTGTTAGCCAGGATGGTCTCGATCTCCTGACCTTGTGATCTGCCCGTCTCAGCCTCCCAAAGTGCTGGGATTACAGGCTTGAGCCACCGCGCCCGGCCATTCTTTTTATATATTTTGAATTATAATTGCTGCTATTTTGTTAAGAAGTTCTGCATCTATATCCATGTAGATTTCCTTTTTTGTTTTGTTCTTATCTGGTTTGAGATAGGTTGACACTCATTTTTTAAAGAATTGAGAAGTATTCCCTCCTCTTCAATTTTTCTGGAAGAGAGTGTGTATAATTGGTGTTAGTTTTTCTTTGTTTGGTAGAATTCTTTGTTTGGTAGCATTCTCCAGTGAAACCATCTGGACCTGGAGATTCTTTTTTTAGGGTTTAAAAAAAAAAAAAATACCTGCTGGGCTGGTGGTGGGGGAATTGGCAGAGATGAAAATTCCCCTTCGCTACTGGCCTTCTCTGACACCCACCATCTGGGTAGGGGCGTTAGGACAGGCAGCTCGTTACAGTCTCAAGAGGGTTGAATGAAGTCTTGACTCCACCTCGACTTGGCACAGATTGGGGTGCGGCCACAGTGTTTTCTGTAGGACTTGGCTGGAGTAGAGCAGTCTTCATTTAAAAGTTTTCTGTTTTCCTAGGCACCCCTTTCCTGGTCGTCGGCTACAGAGCACAGGCTTTTCTTGGGGATTTTTTTTTTGTCTCTTCTCATTGGCATTTTGGGTTACTAGCTTCTTCAGCTCCAAATCTGGTACATGTGAGGCAAAGAGAAACCTAGGGAACTGACTACCCTGTCATTCGTAGGGTCTTGAGGTCCCTAGCTAATCTTTCACTCCACATTTCAGAGTCCTTTTATGTTTATTTTATATATAATGTTCAGGGTTTTGAGTTGTACTTAATGGGAAGAATAGGGAAAGTGACTTTTATTCCATTTTCCTGAAAGTGGACGTTTTACTCCATTTTTTAAAAAAGATCCTAATGTAGCTGTCCTGTCTTCAGTGAGAGATTCTGTAATTGCATTATTGTGCTCTGTCCCATTATTGGGACTTTCAGACCCCAATCTCAGTTGTTTTTGCAATTAGGCTTCCTGGGAGGGTGACTTTCCATTTGACTTCCTGGGATTTCTGTTGTCTCTGAATTGAAGACATTTTCTCCGCCCAGTGTCAATTTCCTTTCTTAGCCCCGTCTTTAAAAGCAGTTAGGAGTGAGAATTGCTTCTTTTTCCTTTCACATCTGGTGAGCTGAGCCTCTTTTAAGACCTCAGCCTTTCTCTTAAGAACACACTTTTCTTGATTTAGCTCAGTCACTATCCCCTTTTTTAATCTTTCCTTTTATATTTTATTTTTTCCTTGGTATCATTTTGTATTTTGACCTCTGTTTATGTTTTGAACAGAGCCTGTCTCAGTTTCCCCAGGGTGCTTCTCTGCACCCAGCAAAGGGTCTGTCTGCCTGTGAGCACCAGCTGGGGCTGTTCCTCCTATGCCTCTCACCATCTCCCCTTACGCATGCCTTTAGCCTTCTGAGACTGCCAGTATGCCATGGGTTAAAGGAAGGTTTGGGTGGCATTTGGTGCATTCTCTTTGCCAGTTGCTGCTCCTCCTCCAAGTGTTCCGTGGACAATCTATGCAGAACTAACAGTCGCCAGAGAGACTCAAAAGCACTGCTTCCTTATTAACTGGCCTGTGCTCAGTGACCCCCAAGAGCAGGTCTCTGGTAAGAGCTGTGTTGGAATATATGGTTTTAACTTGAGGCTCTCTTTGCCATACGTTCCCAAAGCTGTCTTGGGATTTGATCACACTGTACTACACGATCTGGACCAGGAACCCAAAGCCTGCTAGGCTGAGATTAGACTGCCTGCATGCATCTGCTTACCCCTTGGAGGAGGCGGTGGCAGAGGGAGAGAGCCAGAGGGCTGAGGACCTTTGCGGGGATCACTACCTTCCAGGGAGCATGGAATCAAGCAGTACAATAAAAACAGAGTTCTGAGCAGTTGACTCTTTAGCCATTAAATCTGCCCCAGTTAGGGGTTTGTATTCTGATCTGTCTGCTTAATAATCCCGGCTTTGGGGTATGTTGAGAAAAGGGAGTGGGCGAGAGACCAGAGGAGCTTTCCTCTTCTCCATAAAGTATTTAAGAGCTGAGGACTGTCGTTTGAATAATTGATAAATACCAATTTAGTGTGTTGGGATGTCATTGCTTCAACTCCTCTTAAAACCATGTCTAAATTTAACCAACTATAGACTGGAAATGCTTTCTGTAACCCCTTAATTTTAAAAACCTGTTTTCTTCTTGTGGCATTTATATCAGCTGTAGAATCACAGAATGCTATAGGTCTTTTGACCAGCCCTTTTATTTTACAATTGAAAAAAGCAAATGCCCAATTGGTGGCAGAGCCGGAACTCAAGGCAAAGTTTCTGTATTGCTGGTTCATTCTTTCTGCTTGTCTAAGATGTCGAAGCATAGGCTCTTACAGCCGGAGGGACCTTAGGAATCACGTAAGGATGGATTCTTGGGGTTACTTCCAAGTCACTTTCCGGAGTGTGGATAAAGGTGACATCTAAAGTGGTCCTCGTTTTCGGGAATTGCTGGTTCACTTTAGTTTCGGGAACTTTCTGGGCATCATTAATATAACATACTAACTATATTCCCGGGAGCAGCCTCTGCTGGTTCTCATTTCTAGATCCGCTCTGCTCAGACAGCTTCCTCTGGAAACCGGGGAGCTCACCTGAATTCCTCCCTTCCTCCCTCTCCCAAAATACCCTTATTAGCTGAAGACTCATGACCCTTGGTTTTTGGTCCTGCTCTTCTAAGTGTTTAATTTAAATTTTGGTCAAGACTAGTCCTGTCCTAGTTTATATTTTAGTGTTATCAAGTTTTAATTTACCCATATTCTTCATTAATAAGCATCTAAGTAGATTATATGTGTTGGCCACATAGCTTTCTGTAAATTTGTTCATTTAACTGTCAATTCTTGTTAGGGATGTTTTGTGTAGCAGAATGATTTGAGGACAAAACCAGCACAACCGTCTAACTCTGTGAGCGAAAGGCATACAGAGCCAGCTCTGCTGTGTTTGCCTGGTATGACTTCCATTTAAGTGAGATCTGAAATGAAATGCTTTCTTTGTGTTCTCAGTCTGAAATTGGACAAAAGTGAAAGCCACAAAACAAACTGGTATACTTTATTATTTTTGGATAATTATACTGTAGACAGAAGATTATGGAACTGCTTTTAATGAGGTGAGAGTAATTTACTTAGCATCTGGGCTGACTGTTAAGCTGGCATTGTTTCTGACTTTAGCTGCAGTGTTTCATGTTGGTGTAGGCTTTTGGTCTGTTTGAAATTTAAGCATAAGTGTACGGCCATACTTAATTTCTCTAGCCTCTCTCACTGTTTCTCACGTACCTCTCTCAGGCTGTTTTCTGCCTACAATATGAGCAAAAACACGTATAATTATTTTTCTTATTACTCAGCTAATTCCTCATCTATAGAAAGAGGATGTCAAGCTTGAACACTCTCTGATTCCTTAACTGGCCAGAATGTACCAGGTTCCCCCTTCCCTGTAGCCTGCATTAGCATGCCATTGATGGATTTCAGTGCCAGGATTGGATAGCAAAGGCTCAAGAAGGGTGCAATGGCTGATGCCTCTAATCCTAGCACTTTGGGAGGCCGAAGTGGGCAGATCACCTGAGCTCAGGAGTTCGAGATCAGCCTGGGCAACATGGTGAAACCCTGTCTCTACTAAAATACAAAAAAATTAGCCGGGTGTGATGGTGTGTGCCTGTAGTCCCAGCTACTTGGAAGGCTGAGGCAGGAGAATTGCTTGAACCTGGGAGGCAGAGGTTACAGTGAACTGAGATCGTGCTGTTGCACTCCAGCCTGAGCGACAGAGTGAGACTCTGTCTCTTAAAAAAAATGAGTACAGTCATCTCTTAGTTTCCTCAGGTGTTGTTTCTAGGACCCCCTTCAGATACCAACATCTGAGAATGCTCAAGCCCCTGTTATAAATGGCACAGTATTTGCATAGAACCTAAGCACATCTGCCTGTGTCCTTTAAATCATCTCAAGATTACTTATAATATCTAATAGTGTAAATACTATGTAAATAGTTGTTATACTGTATTTTTTATTGTTGTATTGTTATTTTTTTCCCAAATATTTTTGATCTGTGGTGGACTGAATACATAGATGCAGAACCTCAGGATACACAGAGTCGGTTGTAATTGCAAAGCGTGGAATGTGGGTACTTTTCAGCTTTATTTTCCTATAGCTTTCTAGTATTACCTGACTATTGAAAAGTAATGTTTACTTTAAAAAGTAACAGTTCAACCGAGCAAATAAGTCTGCTGTAGAATAGAAATTAACTGTTTATTACCTAAGTACTGAAAACATTTATCCATTTTTAGATGACATAAGTAAAATGTCAAGAGACACATAAAACCACGTAGGTGCCCTTTCTTATGCTTTCTTCTATTGAAAAGGCAGTTACCGTCACATTCAACTGCTTTATCCTCTACTAAGTAGCTTCAGCTTGTATAGTAGAGTGTTAGAATTTTAAGATATATTTTAATTTACTTGATTAAAAAAAGTAAGGAAAGTCAGTCATTACAGGCCCCAAAGAAATCCTTGTCTGCCCTCATGCTGAAATACATCCCCCCAAACCCAGAGGATGTTCATCATTTTCATGAATTCAAAGCATTCCAGAAAAGCTGATGGAAGATACTCCTTTGTGCTGTGAAAATGCATCACCACTATCATGGGAAGCAGGGATGACAAGTTTTCTATAACAGGAACAGTGAATACAACTTGAGGGAATACAGTTAAGCAAATGATGTCATATGAGTTTAAAACTATTGATACCATGCAACCATCAAGGAGGAGGATGTCTCCAACCAAAATAGCTTGTTTTTTTCCTCAAAATGGAATGAAGCCGGCATGGTGGCTCATACCTGTAGTCCTAGCACTTTGGGAGGCTGAGGCAGGAGGATTGCTTGTGGCCAGGAGTTTGAGACCAGCCTGGACAATATGTGAGACCCTGTCTGTGCAAAAAAAATACAAACATTGGCTGAGTGTGGTGGCGTGTGCCTGTGGTCTCAGCTACTGGGGAGGCTGAGGAGTGAGGATCGCTTGAGGCCAGGAGGTGGAGTCTGCAGTGAGCTGTGATCACGACACTGTACTCCAGCCTGGGCAACAAAGTGAGAGCCTATCTCAAAACAAGAACAAAAACAAAACCCAAACAGAATGGAGTCAAGGAGTAGAGGAGGCAGGTAAATAAAGATAGAAATGCAGGGGTAACTAAGATATGCATGCATCTACAGAAACTAAAGGCAAGGTCTCTAGTGTCCAGCGCGACTCCCCGGTGACCATTTTCTCCCACTTCAGGAATTGCAAAGTATGAAAGCATTTTGATTTGAGGCTGTAGTCCCTATGACTCCCTCTTTCTCCTTGTGCTTCTGTACCGAAAGTGGGTGAGGAGCCTCAGCTGATGGGAACGAGTGAGTGCAGAGTCGTACAGCTGGGTGGGGAGACATGATGATGATACATTCCAATGAATTTAAGTAATTCCTTGTGCATCTTATATGTATTGTGAAGGATAACCATTTGTAGTATATCTTGATGAAAATGTGAAAATTTTTTTCAGGGAACACTGTCTGCTTTTTAGATTTTCTTTCCATTTTCTACCATTCTAAAAGTAGTACAATCACATTACTTTAGATAAAAGAGAAGCAGCAGGGGAGGGGGACTCACGTCGACACTGACATACTGTGGGCACTGTTGGTATATTTGCTAATGGTTTTCCCTGTGTGTTTTTGTTTATTCATTCATTATATCCCCACCCCACTCCTAGACTCCAGTTCAAATCCTGGTTCTTCCACTTAATAGGTTTGGAGCCTTGGGCGAGTTTCTTAACTTTACTGAACCTCATTTCCTTATCTGTAAAATGGAGATGTTATCTGCTTCATAGGTTATGAGAATTAAATGAGATGATGTACTTCAATTTACTTAATGTATTTTAAATACCTAGCTTAATCTTACCATTTGACTCATGGTAGGATGGGACCAATGTATATATTTTAATATAACATATATACACACACATGCATGTGTGTGTGTATATGTATGTATATAAATGTATGTGTGTGTGTGTATATATATATAATGTTTTTTGACTTCTTTTAGTATAGAAAATGCTAACTTTATTCCCAAGTAAGTGCAAGACATTTTAAGTTGCCTGTGGAAGTTCAGACATGATAATTCCCTGCCTGGGACTGTGTGAAGGTAGATAGAAGACTTGAGTTCACAGAAACAAATGATTACCTGTGGTAATGTAGATGTTAACAGGATCTGTTATTAATGAATCTGTTGACTGGTTTTCCTTGCTGTGGCTTGTTTTAACCTTTGAAATATGTGTTACGAGAAAAGGAGTGCTGTTTTTTTAATGATGCTAACTTCATCAAAGCTACCTGTAATGTTCTTATTTTGTGATTATAATAAACATTTTGTGGGATAAAATTGTTATTTTAGTCCTTTCAGGAGAAAATCAAGAAAGAATTTTCAAGTGAGTTTCCTATTTTTCTTAGTCTAAGTCACTTGGAAGTTTAAACCTTAATTTTTGGGCGTGCTTCAAAAACTAGAAGAATAAAAAAAGTTGTTTTAAAATTTCTTAACTGTTGTCAATATAAACAAATGCTTTGAATCTTAGCAAGAATCTATATTTTGAGGCTTTCTTTGGCTTTAATACAAATTGTACATTTTAGAAGATGGTAGATAATTTGTGTTTGCATGAATTTCTGAAAGTATTTAAACACAGTTTATGTCATATGCTATGTGAGGTTTATTTTTGGGGTGGAAGTAATAAGTCCTCAGTTTATGTTTACTTTAATTTTTTTTTGGTTTTGTGTTTTTAAAAATATACCATGTTTATTGCCTATATCCAAGAGGATGAAAAATAGTGTTTTGGGTTTTCCTGGATAGTTAATGATATAGAGCCTTTTCCAAAGAGGATTTCACCTTTAATTTTATTTTATGCATAATCAGATTTTAAGCTCTATAAAATTTTAATTTAATGTCTAAATTTATATACTTGAACTTGAGTTCCTTGGTTTTAATTATAAATTTTATCATGGCCAGGTCATCCATTTAAAGGCCAATTTAAGTGCAAAAAGAACAAATAATTGCTGTAGCCATTCTTTTGCATTCCTGTATTTCAGATTTCAAATAACTGGTCGAGGAACAATCGGATTAGCTTCTAATTAATTTTTATTATTTTGGAGAAAGCTTTTTATGAATTGTGAGGACTGTGACTACTATCAAGATACATATGACTATAAACTTGTTACTATGTATTAAAATTGTTTGCTCACATAAATTTGTAAGAATGCCTCTCTTCTTTGCCCTAAGCAAAATGCAAAAGTAACAGAATTGGAACTCTGCTAAAACAGATGTTTTTAGCTCATACTTTGAGATGAGCCTGACTACATAGCACATACTGTGATTTTACAGGATAAAGAATTGTACGCAGGACATGTAACTTTCAAGTTGGCTCTTCCCTTGGGCTTAGAATCAATTACTGTAGTATTTGAAATGAAGGATGTATAATTATCTGGAGGTTTAACCACGGTTCTTTGCATATTAGAAAGTACTTAGTAGGACCAACCCTGTTTCCCCCTTTGGTTTGTTTAGAAGACTTGCACTATCTGCCAGATGCTGCTTCCTAACCAGTGCAGTTATGCATCACACCAGAGAATCCATCAGCACAAATCTCCCTACACCTGCCCTGAGTGCGGGGCCATCTGCAGGTCGGTGCACTTCCAGACCCACGTCACCAAGAACTGTCTGCACTACACGAGGAGAGTTGGTTTTCGGTCAGTATTATCATTCACTTATGTGCAAGTAAAACTCGTTCACTTACAACCGCACAGCATTTTGAGTGGTCTGCACACACGGTTTTCTGGGTCATACAGTGATACCTCGATTAACAGATCCTCTGGGAACCTAGCTCGTTTGTAGAGTCCATCTGTTTGAATCCTCTTAATGTAATGTCGGCCCTGCTGGTCCTCGCAAATCGGAGGGTCATGGGGCCTGTCCTTTTAGGCGCAGTCTTGCATGTGTGCAGGTGTGACTTTGTCAGGTTTTTTTGTGCCTCTACCGTTTTTAACAGACTTTTGCTATCATACTCTTTGCATTTTAACCCCTGCAAGAAAACTATACATTCTGTACCTCTTAATATTTCCCCTTCTCATGAAAACAGAAATAGTGCAATGGTCTTTTACTTTTATTTTGTCCACGTTGAAGGATGGGGTGTATGTCCCAGCCTTGCACTCCAAATAACTTCCTCCTCCTCCCCACTCCTCCTCCTCTCCCTCCTCCCTTCCTCCTCCTCCTCTCCCTCCTCCCTTCCTCCTCCTCCCTCTCCTCCCTTCCTCCTCCTCTTCCCTCTCCCCCCTTCTCTCCCCTGTCTTCTCCTCTCCTCTCCCTCCTCCCCCTTCCTCCTCCTCCCTCTCCCTTCCCACTCCTCCTCCTCCCTCTCCCCTTCTCCCTCCTCCCCATTTACTCCTCCCTTCTCCTCCCTCCCTCTTCTCCCCTTCCTCCCTCTTCTCCCCTTCCTCCTCCTCCCTCTCCCCATTCGAGTTCTCTCATTCCTCCCTTGTCTCTTCTGTGTATCTTCACTGTGGTCCCTTTTACTGCCCCCCAGGATTCTCAGATGTGCATTGTACAACATCTGGTAAATCTAATGTTAGCTAGTGTTGAATGATGATACATTTGAACTTTTTTCTCCATCTTATGACCTTCTGGTGCCTTTTATATTTTCACTAAGAAGATTCCACCAGAAAACATGTCCATTGATACACAGTGTCTTTGTTAATAGAGGTATTACTGTACTATATGTTTATCTTAACATTACGTATTTGCTTACCTGGTACCTTTGTTAGATTGTTAATATGCAATGATTTTTTTTTTTACCTGTAATAAATTATGTTTAATAAAAATGAAGTCCAGTTAGCATGATTTGATGGTTTTATTTAAGTTTAGGTTATGTTATCATCAATTCCTAGGTGGTTCTGCCCAGTTTTCCATTAATAACACTAAGCTATGAGACTTACTTCACATTTTATCGCATGCCTCCAAACCTGTAATGCACAAGTGTTTTATGAATTGAGATCTAGCCTGGTGGAAACCTTTGGCTTGGAAATCAAGAAACCAGTTTTCTTGTACCACTTCTGCCAGTAACTAATTATGTGGTAATTCACGTATTCTCTCTGTACTGTGGTGCCTCTGTCTATAAAATTGGTGCATTGTCTGCCTCCAGCTCCACTGGGATGTTACTGAGTAAAACAGGATAATCAAAGGTGCCCCAGATCTGCAAAGTCCATGCAGAATAATACTTTCGTTCTTGCCATCACGTTTTGAAACCATTATTAATGGATTCTGCGTTTAATAATAGAAAGCAGCTCTGCAGCACTTCCCAAGTGCTCTTCTTTGCACTGATGTCGAATTTTTCTCAAATGTTTAGTTTTTCTGATATAATGAAAGTAAACTTAGGTTGGTATGATTAAAAGAAGTATGACTTCTGCAATTTTAGCTATTGCTGCTGTCTTTCCTGAATTAAAACAGAAGCTCCACATGCAGGCTGAAAGTAATGAGCCCACTTGGGAAAAGACCATCCTTGCCCTTCTGTTCTTTTGCCCTACTCACAGAGTTGTTCAAATTTGGTATTTTGAATTGCATATTTCAAGTTGTTAACCAAAAATTTTGTGTTCAGTGTGGATTTTTTTCTCCCTGGACTTGAGGCTATATGGGGCTGGTAAAAAATGATGTGTTGTGAAGTTTAGTTCATATTGACTGCTCCTTTAGAAGAGAGGAACATTTTTAACCGTAATGCTTTTCCTCTGCTGCTTCATGTAATGGTCCATGTTCATGTTTAAGTGGGGCTTAGTACCCCTGTGGCCTTGTCATGTTTTCTGCTCCCTTTGGCTTTATAGTTACTCATTTTCAATATGTCTTTTCTTTAGCCAGAGGAGTCTAATGTGGCAGCATGGTTCCCACGCCTCACTTTGTCTCGTCTTGGTGCAGTGTGCCTTGCTGTCTCTCCTCCTGCTCATATTACATCTCCCAAATATTGATGGGTCATCCCTGGCTCCTGGTTAACTTCGTAAAAGTTATATATTGATAAAAGTCAAATATTTTTTCTGAATTTTCCTGCCTCTTGATACACTGGACTCTGTATCTAGAAAGGGGAATGGTTATAGGATTTTATACTGTAAACTTTTTTTTTTTAATTCAAAAAATAAAGAAAGTTTATTGCTATCCAGAACAGGACTTCAGGATATTACGTATTTCTTAGTAGACAGGATTTTTCATAGCATTAAGATACTGTATGAGCCGTTCGAAGTCTGCCTTTCTTTGTCTTATTTACATCCCCCATTGGCCTCTGGTGCCCCCTGAAACTCCTCTTCTTCCTGTAGGCAGATGTTGTATGACTTTTTAAAATACCCTGCTTTCGTTTCTTACTTGTTAAAGAGGGTTTCCCTTGGCCTCCATGGCGTTCTCTGGGTTGAGTCACAGCCACTTCCTTTTGCTTCAAAAAATTCCATCTTTATTTTAGATACTTCCTTTTTATTTGCTGTACATTAAACCTTCCTCTCACTCCGAGTGACTTCAGGTTATTATTGCTTTTCTCTGTATTCCTTTTTGTCCTTCCTGGGTCTTTTGCCCTTTGAACACCACCATCTTTCTATCCTTCATGGGAAAATCTTCTGTTTATAGTTATGGTGTGGTGGGTCCTTCAGTTTCATTAATTACTCATCTACTTTTGTTTTACATAATCTTCCTCTTTCATGGGAGTTGTAGGCTTCTAGGTTTGGGAAGAACTAAAAATGATCTATTTTAACTCTTCTCATTTTACAAATGAGTAACTGGCTCAGAGAGGAGCATTAACCTGTTCAAGATAACCCAGTAAGTTAACCCAAAATGGTTTCAGTATGCTTGGGTGGCTCTATTGCCTGAAATACCAGTTCAAGTAGATAGGCTAGCGAGGCTTTCCTTTTATTCTCCTGTTGTTACTAGTGTTTTAACATAGCTGTTGCTGAACATAATGCCTTAAGTCACTGGAAATGCTAATGCATTAGTTATGATTTTTAACAGAATGCTTGCAAAGCCTAAATAGAATGCATGTAATCCAGAACATGCCACTCCTGTGTAACTTTGGAAGCATCTCCATGATTCAGAAGGGAGGTTCTAAGAATAGAAGCATCTTAGATTGTCATAGACGTCTTTGGATACTTCCCCCTGGAAACCAGGCCTTGTCTGCAGTCTTTCTTCCCTGGGTAGTTTACATCCGGGAGCACGTATGTTCAGTTGTATTAGAAGTATATTTCTGGAGACTTTTGTACCTGCAGAGAGACCACTCTTAAATAGTTTTCAGGTGTGAACAAGGAAGACTTGGTCATCAAGTGGAGGTGTTATAAGTGTTGCTTAGAGTCTTTGTGTGAAAAAGATGAGATAGAGGAGAAATGTATTTTAGTTTTAAAGTTTGTCTTCATTGGATTATATCTGAGCAAGTAATTAGCTAATTGTGAGATTATAAGCTAGAGAGACAATTTTTTTTTTAAGAGATGCTGAATTTTCAGAGGTTTATAATTCATGCAATTTCTTAAACAAATGCAAGTGTACTTAAATGTATTTTCTAGGAGACAGAACACCTAGGTGGTTGACCTTCTCTATCCTGTGGACCACCATGAACCCTGTATACATTGACCACATCAGTGTGTACCAGGAAACAGTGGGCCGAGGCCTTGGAGCCAGA
Organism: Papio anubis; assembly: GCF_008728515.1. NCBI lineage: Eukaryota > Metazoa > Chordata > Mammalia > Primates > Cercopithecidae > Papio > Papio anubis. Next base: position 51,452,398 of record NC_044994.1, read on the forward strand.
ACTTCTTTGTTCTTCTCTGCCCCTGTGTTCATGGCATGTAGGTTTAGACACTGAAGATGTCTTCCATTAGAAATGCCATTTAGGTCCTGGGGATGGGTAGGAAACTCAGAGCCCAGGTGCCAGCATCCAGCATGTGGAGGCCTCTCCAAAAACAGTAGTCTGGAGACTTGCCATCCATTCTTAAAAATGTTAATTAAAGATGCTCCAAAAATAGACTATTTGAGTTTCATTTTTCTTCTTCATGATCTTTTCTCTTAAACATATAAAAATAGGCTGGGCATGGTGGTTTACACCTATCATCCCAGCATTTTGGGAAGTTGAGGTGGGTGAATTACTTGAGGCTAGGAGTTTGAGACCAGCTTGGCCAACATAGCGAAACCCCATCTCTACTAAAAATACAAAAATTAGTTGGGCGTGGTGGTGCACACTTGTGATCCCAGCTACTTGGGAGGCTGAGGCATGAAAATTGCTTGAACCTGGGAGGTGGAGGTTGCAATGAGCCGGGATCACACCACTGCACTCCAGCCTGGGCGACAGAGCGAGACCTTGTCTCAAAAAAAAAAAAAAAAAAAACACACACAAAAAGCATAAAAAATTAAATTGATTTGTAATAGGAAAAAAAACTAAAATATACTTCCAAAGGGCCATTAAAAGCCTAAAAGGGCTATGAAAGTATGTTCATCTCACCCAGTTTTTGCAGTTACACGTGTGTTATGGTCTTGTGCTAATGACCATGTGTTTATTTTTCTAACAGATGTGTGCATTGCAATGTTGTGTACTCTGATGTGGCTGCTCTGAAGTCTCACATTCAAGGTTCTCACTGTGAAGTCTTCTACAAGTGTCCTATTTGTCCAATGGCGTTTAAGTCTGCCCCAAGCACACATTCCCACGCCTACACACAGCATCCTGGCATCAAGATAGGAGAACCAAAGTAAGTCATACCGACTTTCGATTTTTACTCCACTGCTTTATTAGTAATTTAGAGGCGAGGTGTAGTAGTCGTTCTATTGAATAACATTTACCAAGATCTGAAAAATTACACAGCTATGCCAATTTTGATGCTTTACGAAATACAGCTCAAAGCTCATCCAGATCTTTCTATTCTTTCCAGGTAAAGACATTGTCCAAAAATGTTACCTATTATTTATGCTCTTGTCACGAATTTTTCCTCAGCAAGTAAATTATTTATATATTTTTTTCTTAAGATGAATTTTTTTTTTTTTTTGGAGGGGGGGACAGAGTCTTGCTCTGTTGCCCAGGCTGGAGTGCAGTGGTGTGATCTCGGCTCACTGCAACCTCCGTCTCCTGGGTTCAAGCGATTCTCCTGCCTCAGCCTTCTGAGTAGCTGGGACTACAGGTGCATGCCACCACACCCAGCTAATTTTTTGTATTGTTAGTAGAGACGGGGTTTTATCGTGTTAGCCAGGATGGTCTTGATATCCTGATCTCGTGATCCCCCCACCTCAGCCTCCCAAAGTGCTGGGATTACAGACGTGAGACACCATGCCCAGCCTCTGAAGATGATATTTAACAACTCCTAGGAAAACTATTTTTTAGAAACCCTGTCATCTTTAAATTTTTCCATAGTTCCTTTTTTATAGTGTACACTTTTGCTTAAAAAGTAACATTTTTAAGATGAAAGCAACTTAAGACACTGGTTACTGAATTTAACTTCATAGCCAGTATAAGTCCCTGATTAGTAAAAATTTTTTTGCCTTAATCTTGCTCTTAATTTGATTGATTTTTGCTTTGTGGAGTCTTTAGTAATGAAGTGGTTCTTTGGCAAACAGGGGCTGGCTGCCTGCAGTAGGGGCAGCTTAGCAAAGAGGAGGGAGTGTAGGCACTGGAGCCAGTTGGAATCCTGCCACCCACTGGCTGGGTGACCTGGGGCCTGCACTGTCTCAGCCGCCATCTTCTCCCCCGTGAAGTGAGGGTCCTGCTTCAGTGAGAGAGATGACGTATTTAAAATGTGTAGCACGATAGTCCCTGTGTCTGGAGCACGGAGGGCTCTGTCAGCATTCGTTCGTTCCTTTGTGTCTTCACTCCCTCCTTGTGCACACAGCACTGGATTAATGCTCCTGATTGTGCTCATTTTATTCCTGGATTAGTTATGGCAACATAGAGTTTGATCATTACAAGAAGCTAGATTTGCCATCCAAATCTGTTGGTGTTTTTTTGCCCATATCTCCATAATTAAGGAAGTATTAGGGGGAAGATATGCAGGTATGCCATATTTTACACACACATACACCCCCCCCCCCACATACACACACAAACACACACAAACACACACACACACACACACACACCCCTGGCTTTTGTTGAAACATTTAGTTTTGAGGAAACGTGATTGAATACTATAGAAGTAACTGCTTTATATATATAAACAAACTGTGTTGAAGTTAAATTTTATTTTAATAAGACCTTCATTCTGATCTTTGTGGGGTGATCCCAAAAGGAAACACATTACACAGTCAGGAATCCATACATGGCTTGATGGCCCTGAAGATGGGGATTAGTGAATTTTACTGTCTTCAGTTTTCAGGACAGTTAGACTTCTGGGTACTAATGCAGCCTTTCCCCTGGAGTGAATGTAGTTTTTATTTGGTTCTTTATTAAAATAAATAAAATTTGATTGTCAGAAATGTGTGTGACATCTGGAACAGTAGTTGTTACTCAGAATGTAAGGAAGCAAATGATTAAAATAGGCTAAAACCGTATTCCTCAAATTTGGCTATTGTATAGAAAGCAATTATTCCAGTGTTTTCTTTTCTTTCTCTCTTTTTTTGAGATGAAGTCTCTTTCTAATCCAGGCTGGAGTGCGATCATGCCTCACTGCAGCCTCGACCTCCTGGGCTCAGGTGATCCTCCTGCCTCAGCCTTTCTAGTAGTTGGGACCACAGGTGCGCACACGCACCACCACGCCTGGCTGATTTTTCAGTTTCCTGTAAAAGACGGGATCTTGTCGTGTTGCCCAGGCTTGTCTTGAACTCCTGGGCTCAAGCAGTCCTCCCAAAGTGCTGAGATTGCAGGTGCGAGCCACTGCACCCCGCCCCAGTATTTATTTTCTTCCTTTCCTTCTCTTTCCCTTTCCCTTTCCTTTCCTTCTCTTTTCTTTTCCCTCCCCTCCCCTCCTCTCCTGTTTCTTTCTTTCCTTCTTTCCTTCCTTCCCTCCTTCCTTCGTTCCCTCCCTCCCTCCTTCCTTCCTTCTCGGAGTCTCTGTTGCCCAGGCTGGAGTACAGTGGCATGATCTCAGCTCACTGCAAGATCCGTCTCCCGGGTTCACACCATTCTCCTGCCTCAGCCTCCTGAGTAGCTGGGACTACAGGCGCCCGCCACCACGCCTGGCTAATTTTTTGTATTTTTGGTAGAGATGGGGTTTTACCATGTTAGCCAGGATGGTTTCGAACTCCTGACCTCGTGATCTGCCTGTCTCGGCCTCCCAAAATGGTGGGATTACAGGTGTGAGCCACCGCACCCGGCCCCTCCCTCCCTCCCCTCCCTCCTTCCTTCCCTCCCTCCCCTCCCTCCTTCCTTCCCTCCCTCCCCTCCCTCCTTCCTTCCCTCCCTCCCCTCCCTCCTTCCTTCCCTCCC